>NW_015643581.1:46923-103158 GCF_001515625.1 Sinocyclocheilus rhinocerous | reverse complement strand
AATATCTGCAAAGTTATGAAGCTGAAAGTTCAATGCAAACGGAGATATCGTCTTTTAAAGTTCTGCCAGTTTAATGCCTACAAAAATGTCTGGTAGGGACTACAGCGAGTTACTTCCCGGGTTCGTGACATCACTAACCTCTTTTTCTTTTCTTCTTCTTCCTGCTGCCTCTCACTGGTTTATTAATGTCATCGGTTCCTTTGTGGCTACTTGAATATTTTAAGTAAGTGTCACTCAAAACAATAAGTAAATTGTTTTATTTGCCTTGAAAGTAGCTGTAACTTAATAAAACCTAGTAAGTATAACAACTAAGTAAAGATAACTAATTAAATCTAAGTAAGGTAAACTATTGGAAGATAAAACTTAAATCAAGCATGCTCTATCGGCTTTGGTAGTTAAAGACACACTCTAAAAAATAATTCAGTGGATCTGTTGCCACTACTTAATTTAATGCATTAGTGCAAGTTAAAAATTCCAATTTATTGATTTAATTAAACATTTTAAGTTTTAAAAATGTTTTAATGAGTTGTCCTGATATCTTAATGTTAATAATTACATCACTCACTGGACATTGTCTTACATGCTGTTTCAATCAGAAGACATTTGGTTGAAAATGCTAAAAGATTGGTTTCCTGGCAGCATTAAGTGTTGTTTCATCAAAAAATAATATTTTAGTAGTTTTTGTAACCAGTGTCCATGATTGAATCAAATTTAAAACAATGTGAAAAAACAACTTAATTGTTAGTTTTAACACAATTTTCTAAGTATATATAGCACAATATAGTTTATTAGTTGAACTTAATTTCAGAAGAAGTTGCCTTAACTCAAAAAAATTAATGCAAACTGTTGCGTAAATTTTTTTTGTTGCGTCCAAACAATATTTGAATGGTACAGTACCACAGCACAGATGTACTACTGTGGTAAAACACATTGCCCCAGAGCACCCAAAGCCTGCTGTCAGCAACTGTTTTCTCTCTACACGTTGACACTAAGCAGCTGCTAATGTGGTCAATCTGATGAATAGACAGCACATGCTAATATCCCAAATGATCTTCCCTGCTTTCCCAGAAAAAAAGCCCTGACATCAGGATGGATCTGTGTTTACTATTTAAACAGACCACAAAACCTCACAGTTGTCCATCACATAATGTATTGGAGTGGCATTTAAAAGTGAATATCTCTGAGGATGCAAGGTGGAAACTATCCATTTAGAATTTAGAGGAGGGGCCTGTCATAAAGAGGTGGCCCTCTCTTTAAATTTTAATGAAACCTTCTTTTTTTTTCTCAGCCTTACAAAACTTGGGTAATTATCCTTTGTTAAAAGTTATGGGTACTGTTCAGTGTTATATATGATATATATGACATGATATATAACATATGATACTTTTTATATGATTTTTTGAGCGGAGTCTGTGCAAATGGATAGTCACAATGGTGGTTGCTTCTTTTAGTATAATATGTAGTATTTTATATATTTTAAATGATTTTATCTTTAGTTTTTATATTTTCAGTTATTTAAATTGAGTAATTTTGTTATGTGCTTTTGTCTTTTTTAGATGATTTTTTTTGGGGGGAGGGGGTAATATTTCTATTTATTTTAATTTCAGTTTGACTAAATTTAGTACTTTAGCTTATTTCCGTTAGTTGCAAAAGCAACATTCTAATATATATCTAATATTTATAGTAATTTTTTTTGTAGCTTTATTTCAATTAATGAAAATGATTTTTAATAGTTAACAATAACGACTGCTTCTGGGCGTTTTTTTAGAGTATTGTTAAAGGGATAGTTCATCCAAACAGAAAAAAAAAAAAACATTTTGAAGAATGTTTGAACTGCTTTTGTCTATAAAATGGAGTCCGAAACAACATTGGATCCCACACTGACTTTCATTGTAGGGAGAGAGAAGAAAAAAAATGTTCTTTTGTGTTCCACAGAAGAAACAAAATCATACAGGTTTGGAACAACATGAGGAAAGTAAGTAAATCATGACTGAATTTTCATTTTTGGGTGGACTATCTCTTTAAATGGTTTACTCACAACTGTGGTCTCTACATATGGCTTGGATCCCTCCATCATAGTACATTTATTCAATGTTTTTATTGTACGTCAATGTATTATGGGCCAAAATATTAGACTGGTTTGTTGAGGAGAGGTGTTACAAAATATTAGGTGATCACACTATTTGAGGTCTCATTCCTGTTTGTAACACAAATATTGCATGGCAATTGACATGCTATAGCTCAATACTACTCTTAGAATTATAAGTCTACAAACATTATGTATATAAAACTGCAAGAACTGGTTTGAAACGATGAGATCAGAGGATCTTTGTTTGTTTAGAGCTGTGGTTGTTTGCACACTCACACACACTCAGTCCTTCGAGAATTCTGCTGTACGCTTTGAAAAATCCAAGTGATTGCATTGAGCGCCATGGATGTGTTTTTAAAAGCATTCAGCCCTCTGGCAATTAGTTAGGTCTTAATGTACAATGTCAAAACAAGCCATCGATCCGCTGATTGATCAGTCCCCCCTTTCTTTCTCCCTCTGCCTACGTCAGTGAAATGGGAATTGGAACAAGTTCTTGTTTTATTCTCTTGAAGCTTCAGATACTACAGCAACACTAATGCTACATAAACTTTAGAGATCGTGCCATTTCATCATAAATTGTTTTTAACTTGCTCTGGTCTCCATCACGTTACTGTATGAAGTAAATGTTCAGGCTGGCAGCCAATAAGACATTAAAAAAACATGGCTGTCAATAAAGCATTTTAGTGCCTGTAGGTCAATACGTTCGGCCCATGTTGTCAAAGCACTCTGTATGAACCTCTGTTGACCAACCTATAAACATGAATCTATACGCATAACTCACTGTCACAATAACACACTCCACACACACACACTCATTATGAGGTAAGACATTACACTTTTATTAAATACAATGGCGGACAACTTGACTGGTCCATATATCTCATACAGACGAGGACATCTGATTGTACTTTTGTAGCTGAACGTATAACATAATTCCATAAATGAAATGATCACACTACTTGATACTCTGCAGAAATCTTCTTTCCAGGTGTCAATAGGCCTATGTTTAAAAGTATTAAGAAAAGGGAGGAAGTATCCCAATTTTGGACTTAAAGTCAACATGAAGTCAAAAGAGTTACACAATGACTTGTATGTGTGTAATAATGTGCACAAAACAGGAAAGTCTAAGAAAGTGAAGAGGGTCAGTTTTACTTTCACTTTGACTTTAATACTTGTTTGTGGTAGTTTAGCTTATAGACATTCTGAAACAGCAGAAGAAGTTCTGTATACATGTAGAGGAAGGTGTTTGATATGCAGTCACAGTTTATTGTTCTGTTGCAGGACAATCAGAGATTTTTGTGTAAGGCAAGACTAATCTGAAACACTGAAACTCATATTTGTATCTCAAACAACATTTTCCCTCTGTTTCATGATGAAAACATTGAAAAACAAAGGAATTGCATTTTTGCATTATTTTCATGACAATTAAGCACATTTTACCCCACTGCCATATATACAACATAACTAAAATCCTAGCTATCCCTGTAATGACAAAAAAAAAGTAATGACATTCAAATGGTAAAATATTGTGCAAATTAAATTATGCAAATTTAAATAAAAACCGTTGTTCTACAGTAAAAATGACTGTATTACAGTAATGAGAATTACCATTGAGAATAATGGAAATTGCACAAAAAAAAGGAAAATACATTGTCAAAGAGAATTTGTGGAGAAAATATTCTTAATGATCAATGAAAAATGGCCACAATTCAGAATTAGGCTTCTTTTTTGTGAATGTAACCTGAACATCTAACCTGGAGTTTTCTCATTGTTCATCCAAAATATGTAATCTTTCTGTCTTTTTCCCCTCCCATTCCATCAACCCAGAAACCACCTCTATATTCCCTCCCAACCAAGTATGAAAAAATATAATATTAAGAATAATAATTTTTAAATAAAATCATTTACAGGCAAAAGTCAAAAACAAAAATGCTTCACATTAAGTACAAAATAAATAAAATATTAAATTATAAGTTACAAATCTTAAAGATTACAATTCTTATTCCGGAAAATCAATCAATCAATTAATTAATTAACTCCAAACTTAAAACTATTTTTGGGACTTTACGCTTAAAAAACGGAATTGATTGGAAGATGTTTGTTGTCAAATTCACGGCATTGAGTCTAGTGTGCAAAGTCTCCCATGGGAGAAGGGACTGACGGTGCAATAATGAACGCAAACAAAAAGGATGCTGGGATAGGATCTCTATAGTGATAAATAGATATAATCATTTATGTACGATAAAAGGAAGAAGAAATGTGGGTTTTAGTGAGGTGACTCATGTTTATCTCTGTTTAACATTATTTTCCTCCCCTCGTCTCATTCTCTCCATCCTGTCCCCTCCCGTCTCTCCTCTTTTCCCCACTGATAGCGCATATGAGTCTAGAGGGAGTTGCTGCTAATAGGAGACATTTGTCCTGTAATGAAATATATATTACACTATAGCAGTTGTACAACCCGAAGCTTGAGTACTACATTAGTGCGTCCACTCAGTAGTAAAACATGGCGAACGAGAAAGAGAGAAAGAAAGGTCGTAATTTAGCCCGCACCATCATAATCGGCCACTCTGCGTAATTAAGCTCATGTAAGAAATGCAAGCTGATGGTACTGAGTCACAGCATCGTCTCAAATGATTCCATCTAGCCCTCAATAGCGAACGGCGTCAACAACCTGGAGGCTATGGGTGTCGATTCTGTGGTGGACACAGGTGCAGAAAACAGACACGCTGGTTGTGACGTCACAAAAGGCTTAGCTTATGAATATTAATAAGGTTATGCACAAATAATTGAATATGATCTTATAAAAATGAAGCATTGATATGGAAATCGGGTGAGTAGTAGAGTATCTGCTCAAGTCAAAAGTCAAATGTGACATTATATGTAGAAATGTCCAAAAATCATACATCATAACTAATTCAATCACCAGATCGCAAACCCTTGCTTGACAATTGGAGTCCACTGCACTTGTCATGACGCTGCTGCAAGCCATTTCATAAAGTGGTGGGACAAAATTGGTGGAAATGGAGGGACAAAATTGGCCATGGCAAAAGTGGTGGGGACGTGTCCCACTATAAATAACGCCTATGATCCAGACACATTTTAGTGAGTTACTTCTCCATTTCAGATGAGTTCGGCAGCAACAACACCCTGTCAGCATCCAGAAGCTTATAATTAGAGTCGCTCAACCGTGAAACTACATTAATAACATCCAGTTCTATAAACACGCATGAATACGAATAGATATAGTCGCAGTTTCTCACTGTTGATCACCGTGCTAATTTCAGGTTCTGTGCTTTGTATCGGATTTAGAATGAAACAGGTGGGAGCCAACAGGACCAAATCCATCTGATGGGCAGAAAAGTTGTTTATTTGTAAATGGTCATTGTTTATGGAGCTGCTGTTTCCTCTTTGTTGTTAAGAGGGACGCCCTTCCTCAAGTCCAGAATGCCTTTTTCCCAAACTGGAATTTACAGGTGTGAACTTGCTCCAGATGTTGAAGATGGTTGAAAATTTGGTTCTTGGTAACTTAAACTATAGTCACTTCAATGTGGCTCTTTCCATTCAATCCATTTTTTTCAGAAATACGTCATTCGTAGTCATTGTACATGGACAAGATCCCATTTACATTTAATATTTGGAAGAGGTGCAGTTGACGAGGAGGTGGACAAGGAAGGAGATGTTAAAGCTGTAGAAGAAAGAGATTTTGGGTGGGATAGAGGAGGGGGCAGTTTCAGGAATCCACTCGCAGTCCCACACGCGGCACGAGCTCTCTTATCCCAGGATGTCCAGATACACCGGTGATGCCTTGGCCAGGTTGAGGAGCAGGTTATGGATCTCTTTAATGTTGAGTCGGGTGTGTGGTTCTCTCAGCCAGCATCCCAGCATCAAGTCATACACCTCCTTTAGACAGGTCCGGGGTCGCTGCAGGACACGACCTTGGGTGATACACTCAATCACCTACAAAAGAGTAAGAAGTGAAAGGTCAAACAAAATAAATGTCCAGAAATGTGTGAGGCAAACTGCTATAAAAGTAGAAAAGGATTGTTTATAAAGACAAACCAAGAGGCAAAGTGTGACAAAGTTCAAGCAGTTTGAAGTTTTATTGTGTATATAGTTCCTGCAGTGCCACTGTCTTGCAGAGTTTAGCTTCATCCCTAATCAAAAACACCTGAACCAGCTAATCAAGGTCATCAGATTTACTAGCAACTTCCAGACAAGGGAGTTGGAGCTGGATGGAACTGAAATCTGCAAGACGTAGGCCCTCCAGGATCAGGATTTGTATTTGTACTTCTCATCAGTATTTGATGAGAAATCTGAGATTTGAATGGATGTAGGACTTGTTAAGTGGTTGCTTAGGTGTTCTAAGCGGCTTCTAAGGTTCTTCTGGTTGTTATGGTGTTGTGGTCCCAGAGCAGAGGTGTAGAGTCCTATAGAGTTTAGCTCCAACTTGCTCCAATACATCTGCCCAGAAGTGTCTAGTAATTCCGTGGACCTCCAATAGCTGGTTCAGATGTGTTTAACTGGAGTTGGAGCTAAACTCCAGGATAGTGGTCCTCCAGAAGTATGTCTGGTCACCTCTGTCATAGGGCGTTCTGGGTGGTTTCTGGCATCTTCTTGTTGGTTGCTAATGTGTTCTATGTGGTTGCTACATTCTCAAAAAAAAAAGCTATCACTGGGGTAGTACCTTTTCAAAAGGTACAGTTTTGTACCCTTTAGGTACTAATATGTACACTTTAGGTGTGCAATATGTGCATTTAAAGTACCAATCCTTTAGGTACAAAAATATGTACCTTTTGAAAAGATACCACACAGTGATAGTTTTTGTACCGATATTTTTGAGAGTGTAGGGTGTTCAGGGTGGTCTAGAGGGCATGGCTTCCTAACCCTGTTCCTAGGGGCACATTTATAGGATAATATTGTCATTTATATGAGCTATGTGGCAACTCAAGGCAGTCTGTCTGCTTCCTGATGTGGGCCCCAGTTAGTCAAACACTAACTCTACAAAGACAATACGCCAGTTTTCTAGAAAGACAAGTAGCACCCTTCCTGGAGGGATAGATGTCTCTCTTTAGCGGGTTAGGTCTATCCCAAGAACTTGGCCAATTATCTATGAATCCTATGCTATTCTGTGGACACCAGCCTTTAGGAAGAGTTCAAAATCGTGTACTGTTGTACTTTAGGAACAGGGTTGGGAAGCCTTGCTCAGGGGTCTCCTAGTTAGTTGTTAATGTATCCTGTGTGGTTGCCCTGGTGTTCTGTATGGTTGCTAATGTGTTCAAGTTGTTGGTTTGGGTGTTCTGGTTGGTCCCTAGGGCAGGGGTAGACAACCTTTTTCCTGGAAGTCTACCTTTCTGCAGACTTCAGTTCCAACATGCTCCAACAAACCTGCCTGCGATTTTCAAGTGATCCTGGAGACATTGATTAGCTGGTTCAGGGGCCAGTTGCATAAACTGCTTAGACTAGTCTTAAAAAGTTAGTGTTTTTGCTTTCTTAAAGACTGGTCATAACTTTAATTTCAGTTACAGAAATGTATATTGGTCTAATCTGAATCTGAAAAGTAAGACTGATTACCCCTTGGCTAACTGCTAGCTGGTTGAATGACTTCTTAAGACAGTCTTTCCATAGTGGCTGTGTTTATGCAACTGGCACCAGTTTGATTAGTGTTGGAGCTGAACTCTGCAGAATGAATCAAATTTAGTAGTCGGATCAAACTTATTGGCTCATGAATTTAAAAAAAAAAATGTGATGCAGAGGTGGCTTCCTCCCAAAAAAGGCGGTGTTGGTGTGAAGATGTTATTATGTGTCAGTACCTCATTATTTGACAGCTGATACCAGGGCTGTTTCCCGTAGGTAAAGATCTCCCACAGCACCACTCCTAAACTCCAGACATCACTCTCCGTTGTGAACTTCCTGTACATGATACTTTCTGGTGGCATCCAGCGGATTGGCAGCATGGTATGACCTCCAACCTATACATGTAAAACAGTAAGTGCACATTGAGTCATCCAACATATTAAGTTATGATGCTGATGAAGGTGACGTGAGTTTGAATCTGTCGAATCAATAAATGGCCAAACAATGTAATTAATTATAAAAACAAACGGCACTGAATATTGTATATGTTAAACTGCGGTTTGACATTAAGATGTCCAGGTGTGCTCAAATCGACAAAAGAGAAGACACATAAAACCAAGCTACTCTAACAAAACTCCCTGCATCTGACAGGTGCTAAGGGATAAGATCCATACAGACTTTTAGAGCAAGAGTAGACAGTCAACAGTTTGTTGCAATTGGAGCATTGTTCAGTCCAAAAAGCTCTCAGGCAAATGCTGACAGTATTTCCAGTTCAGGACCTCAGATGGTGCCGTAAGTTGCGCCTCTCAGGATTTTGATGCTGTAAGCTTGGGGAGTTGTTCTGGCCTGGAGCTCAACCCCAAAACCAATCATTTCATTTATTAGCTTTCTCCATAATGCGCTGCCTCTGAAATATTAATTATGAGATTGTGGTCCAGCATGTGGATTAGTCTCAGATTAATTGGTTTAACATACTGGACTCATCAAATATTAAGGTCAAAAGCTTTTAGGCTTTTCACTGGTCCCATAGTGGAGCTACAGACTGGAAGGGTCACTTAAAAAAATGGTCTATCGCACAAGTGCTATTAGAAACCTTTTTCCCCTGCAATCGAACACACACACACACACACACACACACACGCTCATCCACACAACAACATCCTGCTAAAAAGCTCAGACCAGTTTGCACCAGTTTAAATTTCTCTTAACTGGTTTTAGGTGGACAATTACTGGCAAAGCCGGATATTGTTGCAGGCCAGTTCAAGGCTGTAGGTTTGGTTTTAACAGCCTTTTAAAGAGTATGTATGTATGTACATTATTAAGTACAGGAGAATAGAGCTGAATGATTATCATCATATAACACTTTACTAAAGTCAACATGAAAAGCTGAACTGATTGGTTCATAAGAAGATTGGAGCAAGTTAACATTTGGATGAAAGATTAGAAATACATGTTTTTCCTTAAATAATGGAATAATGTGTAATGATAAATGGTGCACAATATGACCAAGAATGTGTATTAAGAAAGCAAACCGGGTTAACTCTGATTTCATGCTAAAATTAAAAGATCAACATATCGAGTCTCAAAGAATTGGTAACACTTTAGGACCAATTCTCACTATTAACTAGTTGCTTATTCGCATACATATTACTAGCATATTGGATGTTTATTAGTACTTATAAAGCACATATTAACAGAGCTGGGTAGTAACTGATTATATGTAATCTGGATTACATAATGAGATTCCAAAAATGAAGTATTTGAAATTAGATAAAATTACATTTTAAAATACTCGTATTCAGACTACAGTTACTTTTTTATTGATTTCACGATTACATATTATCAACACAATATTTATAATTTTTTTTTAAATTCTCCCTAATTCCTATTTTTCCATCTTTTAAAAGTAATCTAAAACTAATCAAAGAGTAGTCTGATTATATTACCTGAAATGTGTAATCTAATGGATTACGTTATTAACTACAATTTTTGTCATGTAATTTGGAATCAGTATTTGTAAGTAATCTACCCAGCTCTGCATAATAATGCCTTATTCTGCATGACCATATTTTAGATCCCTGAATCCTACCCCATTTCTAAACTTAACAACTACCTTACTAACTATTATAATAAGCAGCAAATTTGGACTTTATTAAAGTAAAAGTCGTAGTTAATAGAGTTAATAGTGAGAATTGGTCCCCAAACTAAAGTGTGACCATATTACAGTATATGCAGACAAAGAAGGACGACATAGGTGGAAAAGACTTTATGAGGATCATCAACTATGTTTACGAAGTTCTGAATATGGGTTATAATGCACTAATGTGGCTTCATAAGAAGTTCTGTGGTTATACAACATGCTTTCACAACAGAACTCCACCCATCAGCCTCTGCCTGACCAGCTGTTTCTATGGAAACTGATGTTCTATAGGCCTAATCAATGGCGTACACATAGTGCACACACACACACACATACGCGCACGCAAGCACACACACACACACAAATCCACTGACCTGCATTTGAATCTCAATGGAGGCTCATATAATGGAGATGTGTCATGATATTCATCAGTATTCAGAGATAAATGAACTCAAATGAACTTTGGTGAAGCGAGTTATCTAATCGCACATCTCTGCATTTATAAACATCATTCAACCCATATTCAGTCACTGGATAGATGATTCATGCTGAATGCATGAATGAAACACAATAAAAGAACATCATGCTATCAAAGAATAAATTAAGTTGTCAGTCTCTCTTCAAATGCTTTATATTCCAAAGTGCATGGTTTGGTTTCTTGATTTTATTCTCTCTAGCCATTATATTTCTGTATCTTTCGGTTTGTTTTTACTTTTTATCCCTAACTTAGGCCCCTCTCCTTCTCGGTAGGCCTTCATGCTGAATATGGGGGTGAATACTAATGAGAGATCTTTAATGACTTTTTCAGTTTCTGTCTGACAGCGCAAGCGCTCTATTCTTTTTCTTTGCTGTTGCCATAGTAACCCCTCTTTCCTGTTCCCACGCCACTTTCCTCCCTGACTCCTAATCTGGGAGAGACTTACTGACGGTAGGGAATCAGGACACACACACACACACACACACAGAGCGAGAGAGAGAGAGATTCTGCTGACATCATACAGGAAGAGAACCGGTAGGGTCAAGGTGTTCGAATAGCTGGTATTTAGTTATCAGTAGACAGTGTCTAGCAAAGAACATGAGAAGCATATTGATTTATACATATACTGGGAAAAGGACTTGAATACCGCCTTTAAGTGTCCTTGTGAAGTCAGCATTAATTTCCGACTAATGAAACTGTAACAGAATGGATTAATAAATCTGAATCTGTGGGCAGCGAAAGGCTTCCTAATACTGATATAATCTGGCATATATACTGTATATATATATATATATATATATATATATATATACCCACATTTTACATTCATTTCTGAAGAATGACTGGAGTGATATGAGTAATGGCTGCTAAAAAATAGTTAAACAATAACATAATTAATAATGTAAAAAATAAATGGAATTTGAATTTATATTTATCAAGTGTAATTTAAGAATCCAAAAACATTTTGGGGTCAAAAACACAGTCAAACTAGAAAGCAAATCTTACCCGATAGTAATCTGTACTGTAGACGTCTCGGGACATCCCAAAGTCTCCGATCTTCACCAGGAGATTCTCCCCGACTAGGCAGTTTCGTGTGGCCAGGTCTCTGTGAACAAAGTGCTGGGAAGCCAGATACACCATGCCTGCGGCGATCTGCTGCGCAATATGCAGCATCTGAGACTGAGTGAGCTCTGCCTGCTGCAGCACCTGTCCATCAGCCATCAGGACTGCATCAGGACCATGAGCCCTATGGTTGGACAGAAAAAAAGTAATGACCTCAACCAGACCACAATTCACAAACATTCATCTTCGAGTAAGAGACTGGCCATAAGCACCCTGGTAGATCAGTTTCAGAGAGAATGTGTTTACCAATTACAAGTTCAAACTTGCTTAACTAGCAGAAATGAAATTTCTATGCTTTGACTGGCTGATTTCCTTTGTATTCGATTTTTATATATGAAAAATTATGTGTAATTATTGACTTACAAGGACAAAGCAATTATAGAAAAGATGTGACTAAGCACTATTGGATTCCAATACAAACATACACACAGACAAGTTCAGGCAACTGTACCTAAGGAACTTGTTGAGGTCGCCGTGTTTCATGTACTCAAACACCATGATAAGGGGATCGCTCTCCACACACATGCCGTAGAATGTGACGATGTGTTCATGCTGCAGATTGGTCAACAACTCGGCCTCACGATGGAAGTCCTTCCTGGCATTCTCACTGGCCTCTTTCAAAGTCTAAAAACACAAAATGTGTACAAATACACTGAGTATACTGACAACCTAAAGTTTAGTATGCCAACATCAACACTAAATTCAACAGCCAACCTTGACAGCCACTAAGATCTTCTCCTGGTCTGTGGACAGGTTGTAGCATTCGGCCAGAAACACTTTCCCAAACGCTCCTTCTCCAAGTTCCCTCTTCAGTACAATGTTGTGCCTCTTAATGTGCTGAACAACTGTTGTGAATGCAATACAATTACACATTTCTGTTATTCTTATGAAAATGATTCACAAGAAAGAACATATTTTGTCATATATTGGTCATTCTCTGGAGCCATATATTGAATAGGATACTCTAATTAGTCATTTGTTAGACATTGGTGTTGTGACCTGGACTGGTGCCGTGACCCGTATTGGTGCCATGACCCGGGTGGGAGTGAGTGTTACCGGGGCCAGTTAGTAAGAGCTGCACAGGTAAACCTCACTCACTCCCCTGTCCTCAAGAGGCACACTAGGAACTGACACTAGACGATGTGGTCTTTAAAGTACTTGTTAGCAAACCTGCCTCCAATGCTGGTTGACATTGGTTTTGATCCTGCTCGAAGTAGTGTGAGTAGGACCAGTTACATCGGTGCAGTGACCCGCATTGGTGCCATGACCCGGATGGGAGTGAGTGTGACTGAGACCAGCCGCTAAGAGTTGCACAGGTAAACCTCAGACCTCTGTCCACAAAAGGGCTCCCATGCTGGTTTGAATTCCTCAGAGTAGTGCAATAGGACCAGCTGTCAAACAAAAAAATTGACTACACTCTAAAAAACAAACCAAGCAAGAGTTGAGACTTTTGGGTAAAGAAGCTGTTGACTTGACCCAATTTGGGTTGATTATCATTCATAATCACCAACCCAATAGTGGTGGGATGCGAGTGTGCCGATACCGCTTTGCCTATTCATGTTCGTGGAGCTCATGACAGGAATATGTGTGGAAAATAAGAAAAGAAATCAAAGCTGAGAGGAGAGAGAACTTTTAAAATGCCTGCAGTGAGAAGCGTGTTCTTTTTAAACTGGAGTGTTTTCTCTCAAACCAGAATCACTTGAGTGGTGAGCCGTAATGGCACTCGAGAAAAGTGACAAAAAATTATTTAAAAGGAGGGTAAAAAATGATTTTTATAGTTTTTCCATTGACGTAAGAAAAAATAAATAAATGAAATAACTGGTCAAATTTGGTCTTAAACATAAGTAAAATTTTTCTTCAACAATGTTCAATGTAATGTTTAAAAGGCAATTTCATTTAACTGTATGAGCTGTATAACTGTTGATTTGCCATTCATCTCTGCACTTTTGTGCACATTGTTTTTACTTATGTCTATATTTCTGCTAATTTCTGGGTGCTCTTGCTTATCAATACATTTTAATTCCTTTGCTGTTACTGTAGAGTGTGTTAAAGTGACTTTAATTTCCAACTTTTTTATCTGAACCCAGCAGTGTAATATATTTTAAACAAAAATTGATTAAAAAAAAAAAACAGCGTGTGTAAAAAAAACAAACAAAAAAAAACAGCTAGTGTGCAGGGTCAAACATTTAACCCAATGCAGCTGGGTCAGTACAACCCAATGCTGAGTTCGTCCCTTTTTGACTCATCGTTGGGTTGCCAAAATTACCCAAATTGGATTGTTTTTAACCCAGCATTTTTTGGAGAGCACTTGGTTCTAATTTCTACTTTCATGTTACACAGTTAAAATAAGAGCGTACACATCTGGAACAACATGAACGTGGGTAAACAATGACAAAAATGTGGAATGAACTATCCTTTTAAGGTCATTTTGCACTGCCCTTCAACTCTGTAACCTTCAATCCCAAAATAGTGTAATGGGATTGAAGCCAAACATGGTTGATCTAGGTCGTGACTGTGGAGCTTGAAATTGTGTATTTCACAGGCTGGAGACCCAAGTCTTGACGACTTTGAAGGCTGGAGACTCAGTAGGGTGTTGAAGTGAGGAAACATAAGGAACTTAACTTAAGATGGCTGAAAAAATATGAAACTCAGTAATGGTCTCAGTAACAGGAGAATCAGGAACATTTTTTCAAACAGGAAACTTGAACAATGTCCTCAGGTACATGGCCAATGCAGGAATCTCACAGAGTAGAGCAGCCTCAATGATATGACTCAGCAAAGGAAACTCAGGGATATGAGCAGCCTCAGGCGCTGGACTGCTCTGGTGTGCTTCGGTCGAAACTACATTAACAAACTCTGCGGAGTGATGTGGATGTATTCCATCAATGTGAGTTTTCTCTTTTCTTGTAAATCCACAATCATAAAAAATATTTTACGTGAATCCAGATGGATTTAAGACAGTACAGAGGACTTGTTATTTCATAATTACATGAGTAATCCAAATTGCATATGACCTGCCTGGCAGAGTACAGAACAAAATAGCTGTTCGAGCCACAGCTTGAAGGATCATCTGTAACGTAAGTCTCATGACTGAGTGTGGACAGGGCCTAAAATGTGCAGTGCTAGAGGTTCTCCAGGCCTAGGATTGGGATCCACTGGTCTACTTAATCAAACACACCTGATTTAACTCATCCGCTGGCTAAGTAGAGACTTATCATATAGCGACACTTCAATGACATCAAACATTGACATTATTGACATGTCACCATATTTGATTCAAAGGTGATACAAAGTGATCGTCACACTTCCAAACTCTTGGATTAAACTGCTGGATATTGTTACTTTTACACTACTTTTAGGATCATTTTTTTGTGGATGAAATTTTTGGACCCCATTGACTTTCATTGTATGGACAGCTGAAACATTCTTCTAAATATCTTGTTTTGTGTTCTATAGACACCCCAGTGTTTTTACTACACAATGGGTGTCTGCGAGCTTCATTTATGAGATACACGAGACACGTGTAATTCCGGACACTGGACATAATTTAATAAAAGGTGTACTAGAGATTATTTCAGATATGGTGGAAAAGAGATGTTTCTCATCCCAGGCGTCCCTTAAGAGAGTGAGGACAGTACAGAGATGAGACGAGATTAATCAGGCGTTTAGTGTGCTGGAGGATAAAGAGAGAGAGTGAGAGAGAAGATTTTGAACAGACACTGCGCTCTTAGAGATTTATTCTTAATGTAATTAAGAAATGCTTTTGAAGAAAAACTAGCCAGTCAGCTGATTACATTAGCGAGAGCTAGATGATGAGGCTGCATCGATCTACAGTAACTCACTGTACACCATAACCCTATATTAAAAGTAACCAGAGTGAGGAGGAAAGCACACAGTGAATGGAAAAATGAGAGGCAAGTGAAGAGGCCTATAAAATAAATATTTAAGATGCTGTGTGTTTGTGTATGCAGATGTGTTCACAAATGAATAAACCTGTCAAATAAATGTCTGAATATATCACTCCCAGTTTTAAAATAACTTTTTTTGGTATTTTGCCTAATTAAAAAATTATAATTATTCTAAAGATTTGACCGTATATATATATATATATATATATTACTGGAACATGTTCTAGATAGATATTTCTTAATCTTTTTGTAGTCATTAGGATACATATAGTTTCATAATACACAAATGTAGAAACGGAGAGAGACAGACTCACATGTATCAGATTTGAGCATACTGCCTGTGCTGCGGAAGTACTGCGGGTTCTCTATGACGGGAATCTTGGTCATGCCAATGATGACGGCGTCCGCGTTCAGTTCAGAGGACGAGGGTGTGTTAGAGCCGTTGGACACATGATGAAGAGGACTGGCAGAGTCATCGTCATTACTGATGACTGAGGAAGGACCTGTGTCAAAGACAAAGACTTGCACTCAGAACCACTGTATAAGGTTGGCCTATTTTTAAAGAAGACAATTAGCAGATTATTACAGAAGTGAAATCATTTAATAAAATGAAAGTATTAAAAAGTTATGAAAGTTTACATTTATTGTAAAGAAAATGTATTTTACTATTTTTCTTATATTTTATATAAAATAAATATTTTAAAAAATTGTTAAAAATACAAAGTTGCTATAAAATTAAAGCCATATGTCTATATAAGTTGTGTTCCAAATTTGAAGTTGATATAAAAAAAGAGGTTCATATGCAATTTTGTTTAAGCGTTATACCAAAAACAGCCACCGGGTACCACCCAAACTCCATTAAAAAAATTTTTTATGCATTTCTGTGACAAATCTATCAATTTCTCTCTCAATATTACGTCTATCACAAAATACTTAAAATACAAAATGCACTCTTGTCATAAATTAATCTATTACTTTTCCTACATAATTTGTAATAAAATAAAATGGTAAAATATCTATTTAGGGGTCTTAGACCTTTCCAATGATATATAGTTTGTCATGATTATATTTGTATTTAAGGATTTAATTGTACTATAGTGAAGTAAACTTAGGCGTCCTGTGACAGTTAATGTCACGAATCCGGTCCGTGGTCTTCCGTCTGCTCGCCACCAGAGGTCGCCTTCTGATTACATTGACTCTCACACCACACAAACTGTTGCACGTCACCCTGGACTACATTTCCCATGCTCCATTGCACTGATTGGACTCACCTGCAGCCAATCACACACACACTATATAACAACCACTCAAATCCTTCTCTAATCGCCGAGTATTGTCTGCATTTATCACTCTCCTAGTGGTAGCACTTTACGGAGCCAGTATCCTGTCTGAGTTTAGTCTAGTTCCTAGTTCTAGTCCTGTTTCGTAACGTCTAGTTTTGCCTTATTGTCTGTGTTTGATAACCTGCCTGTCTTGGATTTCTCTCTCATCTTGTTGTTTGGATTCTGTTCGCACCTCGCCTGGATTAATATCTCTCTGTGGATTACTCGCCTGCCTCATCCTTTGGATTATGTTCGCCGTTGATCGACCTACGCCTGTTTATTGGATCACTCTTCTGTCTTGCCCTCTAAATACCTATTTGCCATTGTCCGACCCTTGCCTGTTTTGAATATGTTTAAGAATCTTTGCATGCAGATGGATCCGCACGTCTCTCGTCTCAGTCGCCCCGTTACAGTTAAGGGATACTGCTATTAAAATGCAATTTGTATCTGTATCAGCATTTTCGCCCCATCCTGTCCCCATGTTTTGCAAGGAAAATGTAATATTCAGTGCCACAATAAACAATCCCTTAGCCATATGTTTAAACAAAATTAAACAACAACAAAAATATCAATAAAAAAATCATAAACAATTTTAATTAAAAACATCAAAGCAAGGTCTCGTAGGGACAGCATGCCGATTTGAAAAGACTGACACTGTTCCAGTTTAAAGTCAAATGATTTGGCCGAATCAGAAAGGAAATGTTCATGCATAAAGAGAAACAGTGGGGGGCTTCCTGTCTGACAGGATATTTGTACAGTGGGGTCCAAACGTCTGAGAACACACTGCAAATGTGGGACTGGACATAAATAGAAAGGTTTAGGATTCTGAACACTCATTTAAAACAAGTAAACTTCATGACATAAAACGAATAAGACATTTAAAATTCTGTGCTATTTCCTGGTCACTAATCAAATAAGTAAATGTGAGACATTGAAGTCATGTGAACTCTTTTGTACAGATGGTTAGATGTTTTTGATTCCTTTAAAGCACAAGATGCTCTTTGGCTCATTCTCAAATCATGCTGGAGAACACGATCATCAGGATTAGCACAAAGTCCATGGAGCTCAAATGCTGATGACATTAAAGCAAAAGGCAACATAACTAATAAACTAATAAATACTACAGACAAGAGCTTCAGAATGACAAAAAGTGTTCAGCCAGCCAGAATCAATCAAAGTTTTAAATCTGTTTTCTGTTGTAATTGGAATAAAACACAGGGAACCAACTAAAAGAAACAAGTAGTGCACATTTAAACATCTTGAAGTGCCAAAGAAACATCAAAAAGGTTCAACAGAATTGCCATCAAGGGTGTAGTTATTCCATTTACATGAAGTACGGAATGTTTAACAACACATCTATCATGAATTATTCCCAGGAAAATATACTTGAGGGGGAAAAAAGCATTTATTATACTTTATATAATAAAGTAAACTGCAAAATAAAGTAAACTGTGACATATTATACCCAAAAACTCTTCATAGAGTGGACTACCAGTAAAATTGATAAAAAATTAGGGACCAAAAATTATTCAGACACTTTGACCTGACCATGTTTTGCTTAAGTGTTTTTCTTTCATTTCTAATTGCTTGGTAATTGGTTGGTTGACCTAAAGTGGTATTATCTAATTGTGTGCTTAAATTTAAGAGCTGACAGCTATTCAACCGAATTCATTACATACCTTTCTATCAAAGTTATCTGACATTATCAAGCTGAATTTGTTCTGACAGTTTAACTCTGTGTTCTTGACATATTTTATTACCATTTTCTAAACTATAGCGAATAAACTGTGATAATGTGAGACACATTGAAGGTGTCTGAATAATTTTTGGTTTGACTGTATATATACAGTTTTAATTTAAATGTTATATAAATCAAGAAAATTATATATTAACAAAGCACTTTTCTGACTCAATGACCTCAAAGTGCCTGAAAAAACAATGGTTTTGTCTGTAGTGTCTTGCCTTAGGTTCAGTGGTTTGGCCATCTTTGTACACAAACAGGACATCTACCAATCACAACCCCATCCATAAAATCAGTGCACATGATTGGTTTATAGGAATGCTGTTCCAGGAACAACACAGGATGTTGATTTTGGAACATCTGCTTGTACATGTTAAGTTGCACAACAGTAACCCTGCAACAAAATCTGATCAAGCTATAATATCTTAACCCTGTGTACCTCAGATGCCACATTTAATCTGAAGCAAATGAAAACAAGGCAGAGGAACAGACATACAGAAGGGTCATACTGTCCTAAAAGAATAGTTCATCAAAAAAATTCAATTCTTTCATCATTTATTCACCCTCACGAGGATCCTAGTTGACTTTAGTCGTTCTGTAAAACACAAAAGAAGATGTCTCTGGGGTTTTGTGTACATACAATGTAAGTCAATGTTGTTTCAGGCCTCATGCATGGACTCTCATTGTATGGGCAAAAATAGTTCTTCAAAATATCTTCCTTTGTATCCTGCAGAAGAATCAGCTTGAATAATTGGATAGATTGAGTCACGTTTTGTATGCATCTCAGACCACCTCCTGAGTTAGATTTCTACTCATGTCGAATGCATCTTGGTTGCCATCTACACTTGTTCTTTGCATGAACGGGTGACTATTTCATAAGCAAAAACACATGACCAAGTATATCCATCCTTAATCCTGATTATACTGAAGCCCTTAAATCAGAGAAAATACTGACTGGTTGATAAAAAATATTGCTGAAGCCACTAATTCCAGCCTAAGACCTAAAATCTGTGATCCAGGAACCTGTCTTACTTGAGTAAATCACATGAACCTTGAAATCATCTTCAGTCTTCCCTCTTAGATTGCCAGCTGCACTTCTTCAACTGCGTTGTTCATCAGCAAGTAAAAGATGGAGGTTGTCAGGATGCAGAACGTTTGGTTGAAACAGCCAGCGGCTTGTTGAATGATATAGCAGCAGTAGGTGCATTAGCCTCAGTGATATCTGAGAGAATAAACCAGGAAACTGGAGATCGGCCATATTGCGATGACCCCTCTGATGGCGCGCGACAGCTTAAAGCATTTACTAGAAAACCCAAGCGTCTTGTTACTGGCAAAAGTGTGACCAATTTTTAGAGGACGTCAACACCGTTTGTACAGCCATCAGGACATAATCTGAGCTGGAGAAGATACTGATAGCTGTAGTAATGGAGCAAATGATGGACCCATTGCCAACAAGGCAGTTCTGGTTCTTGAATTTGATTGGGTGAGCGGCGTTTCAACAGGGCTTATACAGTCCAATGGCAATGGGACTTTCAATGATTTTGTTTTGTTTTTTTCTATTAAGTAAAAATACACACACTATTGTTCAAAAGTTTGGGTTAGGTAAGATTAGCTTTAATGCTGCATTTATGTAATCAAAATACAGTAAAAACAGTAATACTTTGAAATGTTACTACAATTTAAAATAACTGTTTTCTATTTGAACATGTTTTAAAAATGTAATTTATTGCTATGATCTAAGCTGAATTTTCAGCATCATTACTCCAGTCTTCAGTGTCACATGATCCTTCAGAAATCAGTCTAATATGATGAACTAACAGTAAAGTTTATATATATATATATATACACAGAGCTGGGTAGATTACTTAATCAGTCCATTACTGATTACAGATTACATGATGAAAACTGTAGTCAGTAACATAATCTAGGATACTCATTTTAGGTAATGTATTCTGACTATTTCTTTTAGATTACTTTTTTATCTAACTTGTTTTAAACATTCCATAAAATGTACCATATTGATATAAAAAAGGAAAGAGAAAGAAAATATATAAAAAAAATTTATATCAATATCATTAAATGCATTAAACATTACATTAAACCAGGGTTTCCCAAACGGGCTTAATGTAAGAACTGCAGTGAGTTTACGAGTTTATAAAAAGCTAATAATTAATTAAATCATCAAAACATAAAATAAATTATTTAATTTAGCACATGATCACTAAAATTAAAAAAATATTTAATTTGTTTACCTGCGTTTCAATGTGACCTTAAACTGACAACAGAAAAACTGCAAACATGCGAATGTGTTAAATTATTAAAATATATACTTTCTTAGAGATATTTCAAGTAAATTTTAATATTTTATGTCAAAGAGGTTCGATTGACAGAAACGTTTTGGAAGCCCTGCATTACATGAACAAACATTAATAAACATGAAAACAGCAATGACATTACACACCCAAAGTCCTTCAGCTTTTAAATATTTTTGTACAGACTTCCAGAATTAACAGTTACTGAAGGTCACTGTATATATATATATATATATATATATACACACACACACATTTATATAATTGAAATAATTTTAATATATTTTTATCGACACACAGAGGCATTACATGCGTTTGATTGATTGACCTCTGGTTTAAGTACTTGTTTCATTGCAAAAATCATTGCAAATGGAGTTAAGCGACAGGGGTCAGTCTGGTGAGGGTGAAGAGGGCAAAATAATGAGAGAGATGCAGCAGACGAAACACGAGACAATCAGGAGTGACCAAGTGACCGGGGTCCTGACATTACAGCGCATGAGCCCGAGGCCGAGCTATTGATCCTCTCTGCTGCTCAAGGGCTAATTGAATGTTGAAGGTCTCTTGAGATACATGACACTCAGTGATTTACATGATGCTGTCTTTGAATCTAAACTCACAATTGTCCCATTCAAACATGATAATACATCTAATACAATTACACTGGGTTAAAGCGATCAGATTTGTAACACTGCTGCAGTTCTTATAAGAAATATGCACTTACGTTATTACTGTAAATACCCCATGAAATGGCTTGACAAAGTTGTCTTTACTGAGCTGATTTATTGAAACCTTGGGACAAGACTTATTGCAGGGATTGTCTCTTTTTTAAATAAAATAGCCTTTAGCCCAAAGTATACTTTAGTTTGTATGCATAAGTGCCCACTTTTTCAGTGGCGCTGAAGTATTTTTCCCATTCATTTCTCCCATAGGGATTTAAAAAAAGTCTTTGTTAAAGCATTATAAGCCATAAACCAAACCAACCAAATACGAGGTGAATCACAACACTACAAACTTTTATTTGAAGCAAAAAAGTATTTGAAAATCGAACAAAAAGACAAAGGTACAAGACTGTGTACTTAATGGCTTCAGTGAGGGAAAGAACTACAATCCCATGAAGCATTGCAAATGAATCGAATTAAAAATGATGGAGAAATAAAAAAAAAACTACAAATTATGGCTGTTGATTGTATATAGAGAAACAATACATTTCAATATAAAGTAGTGCTGTCAAACGATTAATCGCGATTAATCGCATCCAAAATAAAAGTTTTGGTTCTAATAATATATGTTTACTGTGTATATTTATATAAATGCACACACATACAGTATATATTTTGAAAATATTTACATGTATTTATTTATATTCATATAATTTATATTATATAAATATATTTAATATATAAACATAACACTTTTTTCTTAAATATATACATGCATGTGTGTGTATTTATATATCCATAATAAATATAAACAGTACACTCATATATGTTATGTAAACAAAAACCTTTATTTTGGATGTGATTAATCGCGATTAATCATTTGACAGCACTAATATAAATCTTGAGGGAACACATGGTGAATTAGTCTTTCAGGTTTTGTCCCTGCAGTGCTCTATTGTGGACAAAAGTCATGAAGACACAGTCATGCTAGGAATGTAGAAGACATATAGTAGCATATAGATGACCTCAAAACTAATATAAACACACACAATATGTTGATGGCACTCTCTTTAATAGGATACAATGAGGCCTACAAGCCTGTGGTACAAGGCCTTTACATGTTGTTTTCTCCCAAAACATGAGGCATCAAAACATCTTTTTTCACTTTTGTTCACTGTGACTAAACCTCCAGACTGTCAGTCAATGTGGAATAAGCGAAAGGAAAGTATTTGGGATACAAGGCCTTTATGTTGTTGAAAAGACAGGCTGTGGTCCAGTAAAGCCACCTACTTTCCATAAGGGACTGAGGATGGATTTTTTGTGAAGGAAGCGCTAAATCTGTCCACACTGACTGATTCAGACATAAACGAGATTTATTGTTTGCTTAAAGGTGCGGTCACGTTTACCGTTGCTCTAGGAATGTTTGAGACAAACTCTCATTTCAATAGGAATCTGCACTGAAGAAACATTTTGCATTGAGTTCAAGATTTTTATGCGAATGTGCCGCGACTGAATGCTGCTTGGTTTGATCATTTCATAAAAATATATCGCTCTTCTCTTAGCTCCTTAAAGGGATAGTTCACCCAAAAATGAAACGTACCCCATGATTTACTCACCCTCAAGCCATCCTAGGTATACTGTATGACCTTTTTCTTTCAGATGAATACAATTAAAGGTATATAATATAATATAATAATAATATAATGGCAGTGAATGGGGTATACGATTTTGAAGTCCAATAAAGTGCATCCATCCATCATAAAAAAGTGCTCCACACGGCTCTGGGGGGTTAATAAAGACCTTCTTGAAGCAAAGCATTTTTGTAAGAAAAATATCAATATTTAAAACTTTATAAATGTAATCTCTAGCTTGCGCTGTCATACGCGTGTTCATGAGAGTGGTGTTCCTGCGGATGATGAAGAACATTGGCGTAGTGTAAGCTCTAGTTTTGAGAATATGCTAGTCTCGCGAGAAACAAGTTTTGTTTACAGCAAAGGAAAACCAGTCTCCCCTTGGCATATATCGAAATCCTTCTTTATAAATTCTCATTTTGTACTTCTAATTCGTAATCTGAGTTTTGTTTTGCTCTCTCCTCTGCACTTCCGCGTTCGTCACTTCTCACTTAAGCTTTCGCTACTCTTTAGTGAACGCGCGCACAACAGTTATCGGGAAGCTACAGATTAGTTTATAACGTTTTAAATTTGGATATTTTTACACCAACAAATTGATTCGCTTTAGAAAGGCCTTTATTAACCCCGGATCTGTGTGGAGCACTTTTTATGATGGACAGATGCACTTTGATGGACTTCAAAATCTTAAATCCCATTCACTGCCATTATAAAGTTTGGAAGAGCCAGGACATTTTTTTAATATAACTCCAATTGTTTTCATCTGAAAGAATAAAGTCATATACACCCAGAATGGCTTGAGGGTGAGTAAATCATGGGGCAAATTTCATTTTAGGGTGAACTTTCCCTTTAAGTCGACAACTCAGTGATTCAGTGATTCAGTCAAAATAAGCCAAGAACCGGGATATCATTTCAGCTTGAATGTGTGTCTGTTTGCATACTTGAATTATCGCTAAAATTGATCTTTTTAGTATATTGAAGTTCAGTGTTTTGATGATGTGTAATAATTTTTGGTAATAAAATAATAAGTTTGCTTATTTGCAGATCAATAATGGTATCGTTTTCAAAAACTTGCACTTTGAAACATACTTTCAAAAGTTTGCATTTTCAGCCCCCAAAATGCTGTTGTCATGTAAATGAATGGCCAAAATGCTTAAAAAGTTTTGTTTTTACTTGAAAATGGCATTGTGTAAACGCCCCCTAAATATCACTACTAATCTTTTTTTTATTAACCTTTCTTATACGTATTTGCCAGCGAAAGTATGCAGACATTTTGCTAATGTTGCTAATGATTATTTAAAATTTTACATTGATATTAACTATTAAATATTTGCATTATACATTTAAAAATATATAGAACATAAAATGCCAACATGCACCAGGCACAGCTGAAACAGTTTTGAATAAGGAGGTTTACATTCAGTGGACGGACCAAAATACACACAGATCCTCTCAGACTGAATCGAGAGAGTGTGTGTGTGTGTGTGTGTGTATCCGGTAAGAAACCCGACCACTGTACACTCTTAAACTCTTATTTTCTTCTTGCTAGCAGAGAGGAAGTGATCTATCGATCAGAGGAGTTAATGAGAAGAGATAGATAGATAGACGGATGGATGGATGGATGGATGGATGGATGGAATGATGGATGAGGGGGGAAGGAACATCATTATAATATGATGATCTGCTGCTCAAGAAACATTTCTGATTATTATCAATGTTGAACAGTTGTGTGGCTTAATTTTTGTGGAAACCGTGATTACCGAACTTAAAACGTATTAAAATAAAAGTAAATAGATAAATTAATTTATTAATTAATTTCTTAAAAAAATAAAAACAATAAAAAATCTTACTAACCCCAAACTCATCCATAAAACTCTAAGCAGTATACATAGTAGAGAGTAAATAGCAAGCGACGTATGGTAGTATGCTTTTCCAAACATAGCCCGGCATTCCCTCGTGAGCATTTCGCTTTGAACGAACACGTCCAATGAAAACACAGATGGTCAGGAATTCAGCAGGGTAATCTGAAAGCAAACTTTGCTAAAATCATCAACAATCCTTCTGTCCAAACAGAAATGTTACAGCAGAATCCCTACGCCAAGCTTGTTGAAGTGACAGTACTAATGATTTTCTTTTCTAAGCATGTGTCGTCACCTTGAGTGTTGTTTAAACTGGAGCGCATCACTCAGCGTCTTCACCGTGTTGAAGGTAACCACATAGTCCAAAGGTGAAAAGTTAGATTAGAGAATTTTTCTGAGCCTCTTTCACATCTCCTCTTTTCGGCGTTGTTGAGAGATTTGTCTCAACTTCGAAATCAACACGAGACCCCTTGGATATTTTCAGGGTAAAGAAAAGAAAATTTGTCGTAAAACGGGCGTTTTCACAGGGTCAGTGGAGGGACTGTGGCTCTCAGGAATGGAGGGAGAAATCATATTGAGAGAACAGATGTTGTGAACAGAAGGGAGGACAGCAACCACCTAAATAAAACTGCCATGCAGGACATCAGGGATTGGCTAATGGGCTGCCTAACAGGTTTATACATAATACAACACATTATACCACTGAAATCAGAATACAGGAGATTGGATTAAAAGATAAACTTCCCATAAACACACTTCAAAAATCTGCTGTCACAATTCGCATTTCAACATCCATATTTTTCTGGCTCTTCGGTGTGAAGCTGCAGGTCTAAAGCAGTTATAATAGTTAACAAAAACTAAAACTACACTGAAACAAACATTTGGTTACTTGAAATACATTAAATATTAACTGAAATAAAAAAAAAATAAATAAAAAAACTTGAATAAAATAAAATGCTGTCACAATTCGCATTTCAACATCCATATTTTTCTGGCTCTTCGGTGTGAAGCTGCAGGTCTAAAGCAGTTATAATAGTTAACAAAAACTAAAACTACACTGAAACAAACATTTGGTTACTTGAAATACATTAAATATTAACTGAAATAAAAAAAAATTTAAAAAAAAAACTTGAATAAAATAAAATAAATACAATTTTATTTCAGCTAGTTGCCAAGGAAACATTGCAGTAACTAGCTATTTTCCATAGAGTTGCAAAAAGGTGGAACATTTCCAGTAAATTTCGGAAACATTCCAGAAATCTTGGAAACTTTCCAGGATTTTTTTTTTTAATATTCCAGGGATTTTTGGAAAGTTGCCGGAAATTTACCGGAAATTTTCCACCCCTTTGCAACCCTAATTTTCCAATGATTAGAAGTAAGGCTTAACAATTGCATGAAATAAAACCAAAATCGTGTTTATCAAATAAACAACTTGATCTCATGACGAAAACGTACCTGTGGAAACTTTTTTGCAAGACGCGGAATACGTACCAATAAGTACATATCACTGCAGTTTCCAACAGAAATGAACACTAGAGGCGCTAAAACAGCGAGCACTTTCTAATCGTTTTCGTACATAGTTATGATTACAGCTCCATGTGTTTCGCTTTCTGGATGTAACAAGCTTGCTGGGTAGCTCAGCCAGCACGAAACTGGACTTAAGATCCGGAGTCCTTGGGTACAAATGCCGTGAAAAACATGACTCACGATCAAACAGCTGAAAGAAGAGAGACCGAAATACAAGCTAAAATGGCATGCTTGCGATTGCGTTTTTACGTCACATTCGCTTTGGTTCATACAGTCGGGTAGGTTTAGGTGTAGTGCAGATGCTACGTTATTTTAAAATGTCACGGAGCATTAGAGTTATAGCGCCACTCAATGGACATTTCAAGTCAGAACTGCGGTGACACGTACAAAACGTCACACAAAATGTACCATTTACATGTACATACATATGTTCATCTGTTCCGGGGGAAAAAAACGAACACTCTTTTAGCACCACTCAGTGGACATTTCACATCGAATATATCACGAAATGTACATGGCGCTACATATTTCACGTCTTGTAAAAAAGCTTCTACAGGTACGTTTTCGTCATGAGATCAGGCTCCAAATAACATACGCACTGCCTGTTTCAGAGCACAGCATGGCATTGTGTTCTTTTATACGCGAGCAGCTCATGATCCGCTGTTTTCAGTAACTCAATCTGATCCGAGTTTGGGTCGCTTATAATGTGCATTTAGGACTGCAACGTGCACAAACCACCTTCTCAAACTTGTAATGAGAAGCGCTTATAAACCTGTAGTAAAAAAAAAACTAAAAAAAAAAAAACATAAGGGTTCTCTACAGCTTAACGCCAAAATAAAAGTTTGATGGTGTAACATTTGAAAATTAAGAAATTAAGACAGCAATGAATATTAGTCAACATGAGCAGTAAAATAATAATAATAATTATTATTATTTTCTTAAATACTGTTTTATTTTAAAATGAAATATCATTAAAATAGTAATATGTTTTTTTTTTGTTTTATATTATTATTATTATTATTATTACCTTAACTACTCTTTTTTTATTTTACAATTAAATAGGAGTATCTTAACAGCAACATTTTTTTCATAATAATCTATCATCATCATTATGATCATCAACATATTGATATATATTCACAATTAACTGACCAAATTGTTGTTGTTGTTGTTATTATTATTACCTTGAATATTATCTTTTTTATTTTACAATGACAGTATTATTACAACAGTAACATTTCATAATTTGCTTTATATTTCATTGTTATTCACAATAATATTGATATTTAATCACAACATTTTTATTTATTATTATTATATTCATTCATTCTTTCATTCATTTCATTTCATCAGCCCTAATTAGTGGTGTAGCATTTGTTTAGTTGGTCAGTTTACTATGTTTTATTAAGTCTAAACATATCACTTTAAGTTTGATTGTTCATTTGTTTTTGTACGAAATCCAAGCAAAAAAAGGGTCTGAATATATTATAACCTATATCATTGCTAGTTATGCATTTGAAAAGATATCGCCCCTTAGGTCATGTCAGTGTAGTGTAGACAATTTTTGTAAGTACACTTTTAAAGTAGTTTTCCCAACACTGCTTAGTATCCAGTCAAAAGAGTCCATCCCAAAGCAACAACATACATTTCCTCCACAAGTCATATCGTCTGTAGAGCCAACAGCACAGGACCTACAGTTTAATACATTTAGCCTAAACATGAGCAACAGTGACTTTCTGCCTTACAACTTACAACATACACAGATGAACTGCCCAGATCTATAACACTGATCTCTTTTCCTGACAAACCGATACATACGGCTCTACTGTGGTGAGGCTGGTTGTGTTGTTGTCAAGCCTTGTACAAATTACCGCTCACAATGAACTGAATAGGACAAAAAGCTCATTTCAAAAGAGCTTTTCGCTTTTCCGAGGGAACTTGGACATTCAAAGATGCCTAAAGGTCTTTGCAGAAACGCTGCCAACTTTACCTTCCAGTTTCTGCGTTTAAGCCAATCACTGCTTCTGTGCTCAGATGTCTGAGATATCATGCTGCATTACTCCTCTCATTCTTCACATCTGTGTTTGTGTGAGAGACACACACACGGAGAGAGACAGAGAGGAGGAGAGGGGGCAAAAGAGGAAATTCTTCCACCTCACTTTGGGACATGAGACATGAGGGTTGTTTTTTTTATGCGTGTTGAACAGTATTTCTGTCTGGCCGACTAAAGCCATTATAAGAGCAGCAGCAGCAGCAGCAGCAGTGTGTTATTTGAAGTAACGCATTTTATTAAATGCAGCACCATCTCTTGTTCGTTTTCATGAGATCTTGATAAAACAGACACTTTAAATTTGATTTGCAATCTCTTTTTGAAGAACTAACAATATGCCATACTTTACAATCCTGATGAACTTGGAGTTGTTATATCTATAATCTATAAGCTAACAAGTCAATGTACAAAACACAGTAAATCAAACATCATTTTAGGAATACAATTATTACTACATCAAAGCAGCTGCGCTAAAATGAACTACAGTTTACACTTAAGTTAGTGAGTCTAAACTTTTGTTTGTACTGATGAACAATATGTACAATTTTCGCAAAACACAATGATGAAACAATTATGCACAATGCAAATACAGTTCTTTTCATTTAAAATCAACATGAAGCATTGTTCGTTCCCATTTTACTTCCATAATGTGACGCATTTCTGTATTAAATGAGATTTGACTGTGAAAATGTTCCCATATGAAATATGAAAGGATTTGGTGATGGACTTTTTTTTTTTTTTCTCGATGAAAATGTATTATTAAAGTAAATGAAAGCAACAGTGATTTCATGCTGACTTTAAAAGAATAGTTGAGATGAGTTTGTTTCTTCATCAGATTTGGAGAAATGTAGCATTGCATCACTTGCTCAGCAATGGATGCTCTGCAGTGAATGGGTGCCGTCAGAATGAGAGTCCAAACAGCTGATAAAAACATCACAATGATCCACAAGTAATCCACACCAGTCCATCAATTAACGTCTAGTGAAGCGAAAATCTGCGTGTTTGTAAGAAACAAATCCATCATTAATGCATTTTAACTTTAAACTGTCACTTCTGGCCAAAATATGAATCGATAAACCATAATAACGCTTCCTCCAATGAAAAAGTCCATCCTCTGTTTTCCTCTTACATTAAAATCCAACATGTTTGTTTAGAGCATTTTGCACTGTTTTCAATTATAAACTGTGCTTGATCTGTGCATATTTCTCTCCAACAACTTATTATATCAATATTATAGATAGATGACTGATTTGAAGTTCAAAACGTCTTAAAGGGGTAGTCCACAGCTAAAAATGAAAATGTGATGTTTATCTGCTTACCCCCAGGGCATCCAAGATGTAGGTGACTTTGTTTCTTCAGTAGAACACAAACGGAGATTTTTAACTCAAATCGTTGCAGTCTGTCAGTCGTATAATGGAAGTGAATGGGAATCACGGCTTTGAGAGTAAAATAAACATACACAAACAAAACCAAATTAAACCCTGCGGCTCGTGACGACACATTGACGTCCTAAGACACGAAACGATCGGTTTGTGCCAGAAACCGAACATTATTCATATAATTTTTTACCTCTAATATTTTTACCTCTGATTCACGCAATGTCCGAACTGTTCGAACTGTCCTGAGCGGCGGCGCGTCCTCCAGAGCGTGTTCTCAACAGCAGGTACGCGAGAGAAGAGGGCATTTGCCCACTGACACAGATTCTAGCAGCTTACAAACCCACTCACTTATTCCACTCAGCAAAAGCACGAGACCAGATCACACCGTTCCCCACTGCTGCAGACCAGGTTAGATAGAGAACCATTCTTCTGCAGCAACCAATAAGAATCCAGCCTGTCTAAAACGAGCTATCTGATTGGCTAGATGGCTTGGCAGGCTGCAGGTGGGGTCGGCCACAAGTTCTTGGTCCAGTTCAGTCTGGTGTGACCAGAGTCATTCTAATCTCGCCACAACCTCGACGGGAACATTGTGAAATAAAACAAAACCTAAAAAGAAGCCAAAACACAACAGAACATAAAAAAACACAACACAACATTAACATGATGAAACCAACAAATAAGACAACACAATAAAACATATGAAAAGAATCAAGAAAATATATCAAACATTGGCAGCTGAAATGTATAATAATAAATTAATTAATAAAAAAGGAAAAAGGAAAATATTTAAAAAGATTATTTCAAACTGTTCCAGATTTTTGGAATGCGTCATTATAATCAAACTGCTAGAATGTTATTAGTATCTAGAGGTAGTGTGGCAGACATACAGATGAGGGATATAGTTAGTAATCCTAGTGCTTTAGCTTGAAAAAATGAAGTCATGAGCCAAAAAGCTGTTAAACTTAGTCAAGCACTATCAACGCTCTAAATTAAATACACAAAATAATGATCTTTAAAAAAGCATCATATGACCCCTTTAACAAGAGCTCGAATGCAACAGGCATTGATAATTTAGAATTATTATTATTATTAAAAGTGTTAATTATTTTGAACTAGCTTTTATTTTTTCTATTTATTTATTTTGTTTACATTTTAGTCATTTTGGATGTTGTCATTTTTATTATTAGTATTTATGTAGCTCATATTCTGCATGCTACCCAATACCTAAACTTAACAACTACCTTACTAACTATTAATAAGCAGCAAATTAGGAGTTTATTGAGGCAAAAGTCATAGTTAATGGTTTGTTAATAGCTAGAACTGGCCCTTAAAATAAAGTGTGTCTGTTTTTATTATTTTAAAATTTCTGTTGTTTTTATATTTCTATTTAGCTTTAATTTATTTTATTTCCGTTTTAATTTGAGTAATTTTAGTACTTCAACTTATTTTATTTCAGTTACTTGCCAAGGCAACATTTCTAATGTTTAATACTTTAAGTTTTTTAAAGTGTATTTAATTTATTTAATATTAGTTTGTTTCTTTTATGTAGCTCATATTCTGCATGCTACCCAATACCTAAACTTAACAACTACCTTACTAACTATTAATAAGCAGCAAATTAGGAGTTTATTGAGGCAAAAGTCATAGTTAATGGTTTGTTAGTAGCGAGAACTGGCCCTTAAAATAAAGTGTGTCTGTTTTTATTATTTTAACATTTCTGTTGTTTTTATATTTCTATTTAGCTTTAATTTATTTTATTTCCGTTTTAATTTGAGTAATTTTAGTACTTCAACTTATTTTATTTCAGTTACTTGCCAAGGCAACATTTCTAATGTTTAATACTTTAAGTTTTTTAAAGTGTATTTAATTTATTTAATATTAGTTTGTTTCTTTTTATAATTATTTTATTTCAGTTAACAACAACGATTGTTTAACAGTTATCATTTTAGTTTTAGTGGTAACACTTTACAATAAGGTTCATTGGTTAACGTTAATTAATGCATTAACTAATATTAACAATGAGCAATACATTTGTTACAGTATTTATTCATCTTTGTTAACGTTAATTAATAAAAGTCCTACTCACTGCTAGTTCATGTTAGCTCAAGACCATTAAATAACATTAATAGATAAAACTTGATTTTAATCATTTTTTTCATTGCTAGTAGTTTTCATTGTTAGTTCATGTTAACTAATGTTAACAACTGGAACAAACTTACTGTAAAGTGAACAAAACTTGAAAATACAGTTGCTTGTGGTTGACTAATTAAAATCCTAAAACTGTGTGTTGGGGAAGAGCACATAAATATTAATTATGTCACATAACATTTATGACATTTAAGTGGCCACTAGCTAGAGTACACTTACCATGCTGAAACAGGCGTAATTGTCCCTGGAGGGAGTTATAATGGTTAAAATTTTATGGAGCAAACACTCAACATTAATAACAAAATGCTCCATGAGCCAGTTAAAACCAGGAAAAAAATGGACACTGAACAAACTGATCTGTACTGAAAGGTACATCTTTTTCCCAGCCAGTTTTCAGATTTGACCTTATGTATCAACTTCATAAAAACAATGTTATGCTTTATTGGTGTATTTCGGTTGTACTACCCCAATGATCTCTAACCGGAGAAAAGACAGCACTGGATCTCTCAGTAATAAAGACATCTTGAAGCAGACAAGGGTTTACAGAATAAACTTGCCTGTATGTGAAACTGGCATATTCATATTCATATTCATAGTGTTGCGTTTTCACCAAACAATCCTTCTTAAATACCTGCATTTACTGCTACAAATATATAACTGTAACACGTACATTTATGCGTGATGTGCATGTCACACAAGTGAATGTGTGTGCGTGTGTGTGTGTGTGTGTGTGTGTGTGTGATCTCAGCTAATGGTGATTCATGCTCTGTGAGAATGATTCATCGTTGGAACAGAGTAACTATGACGCTTGTAACTATGGCAACAGTGCATGTGGTGGGAAGGCAGGTCCACCCCCAAGCTCTTCACACACACACACACACACACGCTTGAAGAGCCGATGCACTCTGAATGACAGACAGAAGTTGCCGTTCAGTAATGACAGTTTTTATAGCGCTCAATCAGGGCTTATTCTGTTCGTCTTAAAGAGTTCAACAAAATGAGCCGTTTAACCCTTTCCTGACCAACATACCACTAGCAATATAATGACATTTGAAATGAATGAAAAATAATGAAAAAAGGCATATCATATATTACAGTGCCCGTTACACATAATACATGTTATTAATATAGTAATTATTAAAATGTACAATTACAAGCAGATCCACAAATGTAACTTTAGTTATATGTTGTAATTACTTAGTAATTACCATGTAATCACATAGTAATATGAATGCTAGGGGAATGTTTTGATCATGTAACATGTAGAAGAATAATTACAGGCAAACTAAATATAAGTTACAATCAATCGACAGCATTTGTGGCGTAATGTTGATTACTCAAAAATAATTCTGACTCACTGCTTGTTTTCTTAAAAAAATAAATGTTTATGTTATGTTCAGGCACTTTGACTTCAGTGTTGTTGTTGTTGCTGTTGTTAACAAAATTTATTTATTTATGCAATTGAAACCAATCTGAAATAAAAACTAAATATAAATATGAGATGGAAAAACTTAAATAAAAAAAAAACTCAAACAATGGAAATGAATTAAAAGTACTAAAAGTACAACTGAAATAAAAATTAAAGCTAAACAGAAATATTAAATCAAACTAATAAAAATGACTTAATTATTTTAAGTTAAAACCTAAAACGTTGCTACCGTATTTTTTACGGTAAAATTCCGGCAACCACAGCTGCCGGTTTTTTACCGTAAATTTTACAGAATTTTTTTAATAGTGTATATGTGAAAAACAGTGTGTTTTTAACTTTTTTCCGATGCAAAGCCTTGCCCTAAAGACTTCTATTATACAGTAAATACATTATTATAACATTATTACATATTATAACATGTTCTTGGTCAGTTAAAGTTGAGTTCAAAGTACTTTGAAGGAAGCGCCTGCAGGAACATTCCTATAAAAAGCTTCTCGTCTGATGGTGGAGTGAGGAGAATTGTGGGATAGTGGTTGACGTGCATCTTTAGTTTGTTAACCAAAGGCCACGATTCCAGGACTGATGATACTTCTGACCTTGACAAGCTTTATTGATTTTTTTGATTCGTCCAAACCAGAGAAAACCGATACCTGGCCTCTGAATCATTGATAAGCAGAAGGTTGCTGACTCTCTCTCTCTCTCTATCTCACAGCTCTCTGCATCTTTGCAGACAGCCTCACTTCCTGAACCTGAGGGCTACAATTTCACCTCCTTCCATTCCCACTCCACTTCCTCTCATCTCTCTTTTCTATACACTACTGTGAGACACTGCATTTGTGTGTGCATCTACAGTGGAAACACACTGGAAATCTGGGATCAAAAATCTAGAACGTTTTCACTCAAACTGTGATTCTTATGATGTCATTTTAATGTAGAAGAATGCTAAATAGGAGCATTGAAAGCACGATTAGAACCAAAACAATATAGACATGTAGCACGAAACCTTCATATAGGTAAGTAATCGTGTATTTTGTCCTTGTGGACAACCAAGGAGGCACTTTCACACACTCAAGACCACTGTGCGAAAATAAGCCCCTCAGGACGTCTAACTCGACACTTCCTCTCAGAGAAACCACAAAAACCATCACACGCTCTCACTCAGTCCAACTGACTAGCAAGCTGTCAGGAGCCAAGACAAACGCAAACACTCGTTCAAGTGAAAAAAAAAGACCAGCCGGCTTAACGTTCAAGCGTCAAAATGAAAATCTGCTGCAGAGGTTAATTAGTAAATTACAGAGAAAGTGCGGAGATTATTTGCTAAAGCAAGCAGCACTATTACTACTGCTCAGAGTTAGAGATTTGAACAAATCCCTAAAGATGTGCACACATTTAATGATGTTCGGCGAAATCCCAGACTGCCCTCCTCCGAAAAACAACTTCTATGTGCAGACAGCTTATTATCACCTATACTTACAGTACACTGTTGTAAAAATAACGGCAGTGTCGTATTGTGTGTCGTCATGAAACGACGTGTGACTGTCATTGCTGTCATCTGTCAAATGTGGATTCGTTTAAAGGGTTAGTTCACCCCCTGTAGCGAATCCATGTGTTTTTGTAAGAAAAATATCCATATTTCAAACGTAATAAACACTTTTCTCTCACTTCCGCTGACTGTCATACACTGAAGGCGTTCCAGCGGATGACGCAGCACGTATGCGCAGCGCGCGCACCTCTGAGGTATGCTAGTCTCGCGAGTTTGTTTATAGGAGCAAAGGAAGCAAAGTTTCCTTACTTCAGCAAAGGAAAACCAGTCTCGAAATCCTCCAACATTTTTCTTTGCAAATTCTCGGTTTGTACTTCTAATTCATGACCCGCATTTTGTTTTGTTCTTTCTCCGCATTCGTCACTAATCACGCAACGCATACAGGTGCATCTCAATAAATTAGAATGTCGTGGAAAAGTTCATTTATTTCAGTAATTCAACTCAAATTGTAAAACTCGTGTATTAAATAAATTCAATGCACACAGACTGAAGTAGTTTAAGTCTTTGGTTCTTTTAATTGTGATGATTTTGGCTCACATTTAACAAAAACCCACCAATTCACTATCTCAACAAATTAGAATATGGTGACATGCCAATCAGCTAATCAACTCAAAACACCTGCAAAGGTTTCCTGAGCCTTCAAAATGGTCTCTCAGTTTGGTTCACTAGGCTACACAATCATGGGGAAGACTGCTGATCTGACAGTTGTCCAGAAGACAGTCATTGACACCCTTCACAAGGAGGGTAAGCCACAAACATTCATTGCCAAAGAAGCTGGCTGTTCACAGAGTGCTCAAAACAACCACTCAAAACACCCTAGCAACCACATAGAGATAGAACAGAAACTTCTCAGAGCACCTTAAGCACTGTACAGCAATGGTTTGGCAACTAGCATTGCGACAGCAACAACTGCACTTTCATAATTTTCTCAAGAAAATGGATATATCTTCTAAACAAAAACACTCAATGAAACAGTCACCCCTCCATAACACAATCTACATGTTTATTCCCTATGAGAAGTCATTTAGTCAAGACGCATGGCACAAACCATTGGCAGAGACAAATGAGAATGAACGAAAACACTTTAGTAGTCATCTATAGTCAATAAAGGTGATTCAATATTAGTGTGCACTTTAATATTCTTTATATGAGAAACACATGTTATAGTAGATTAGGTGTGCATTAGTAATTAGTAGAGCTCATTAGAGTCGAAGCACAGCCTTCCTTTAGCATTCCTCTTTATCACAAAAGAAAACCCACTTATTCTGCCCAGAACAATGTGTCTTTCCAGAGCTACAGTCCGTAATGAAGCTTTGGCAGAGCCGCGTAGAGCTGAGAGGTACTTACCTTTGATTCCAAACTTTGAGTTGCGTCCAAACTTCAGAATGACGAGCATCAAGATGAAGCCTGTGAATGTGATCGCCGCAATTCCCACGACCACGTACACCTACGAGCAGAATGAAGAGTCTTCAACCAGCATTCAAAGCTTCAAGCACAGTTGGGAGAAAAAATGTTTTTCTTACACAAGTCATTTAGTTTATGGGTTTTCAGAGTTTACTGTGCTAAAAACTGATTGGGCATCTAGAGGTCACAAACATATGGCTTAATAAATACAAAGTTTGTCATGAAAGTCTAGATGGCGCTGGCCAATAGGTTCTAACTCAATCTGATAATAATCATGTCTATTCACATGGAGCAGCTGATTGGTTTCTTTCGCATCAGCAGTCAATGAGCTGCTCAGCACTCAAATACTCGACTAATGCTTGCTGTAGCAGTTGCAGCTTGCTTCAGGTCCCTCCACCTCCCCAGCTCCACCTGTATAGATCTGCTACGGGGTGATTTCATGTATGTTACTGTATATATGGGAGTTATTTCATGAGCAGCAGCAATATTTCTACATGCTCACAGCAGCATGTCTGTGAATGTATTGGCAGTAGCACGTCTCGAAGCAGATCTATTCCGCCAAGACCAAACACAATACAATTGGCATGTATATGCTACATGCTAAACTCACAGAGAGTTGTCATGACAGAAATCTCTTACTACATTGTAAAAAAAGCAACTTATTTTTCAGTTTACCAAATACAATAAGAAACTTAATTTTCTACATAAAAACCCATGTCAGACCAACAGAATTCCCCCAAATTGCCCCAAATAGTCAAACACAGTTTCTGAATAAAGAATTTCATACTGCTGAAATGTTAAAGGTTTGTGAGTTCCCAGAATGCACTGCAGCATGAGTAAAATAATAAGAATAAATGCTGTTTGCTGACTTTATTTAAACATCTTGTTTTGTAATTATTGTTAGTTATTTGTTGTGTTGTAAAGAGCTCATCTTTCTACATTTGTTGATTGTCACCATTCTTGAGGTTTGTGCGACTATATATATATATATATATATACACACACACACACACACACACAGAAATTAAAACAATAAATCAACTTATTGTGTTACTAACTGAAAATTTGATGAACAACTACTTAAATTAGGCATTTTTTTTTATTTTGTGAACGAAATAAATTCAAATTGACAAAACAATGTAGGGTCGCTTAGTATAATCATTAAGACAACATTGAGAAGACTTAAAAATCTGAATGCATCATGTTGCCTTACCTTTTAATTTTATGATCCATTTTTATAAGTGTGATGTAATGAAATTTATTAAAAGCTCAGATTGTGAATTTTGATGAAATACATTTGAAGCTGTTGTAAAACGATGATAAACGTACTCCACTGAACACACATTTTATATCAATGTGGCAAGACGCTCCATTGTTTGCCAAACACAAACAGCCTAATGGACTTTAATCCAATTATTAATATTAATAAAAGTAACTATTTAAACGTCATTTGTCATATTGCTGTCATTTTATAAGAGGAATGAGCTACTTGAGAGTGTGTGTAATAATGATTTTGCCCCGGTTTATGGGTTTTAGGCACTCCCCTTTGCATTGTGTATAAAATCATACTACATACAACCGTAACAGACATGTTATATTATTAATTTTGACGCAAGAAAAACTCAACAGAAACTACACAAATAACTGAATTTTACTCACAGCGACTTTGTCCTCAGGCGGTCCAAGAGGAGTGTCATCTGTTAGTACGAGAGGAAACACTAAGATACATGTGCTTTTAGACTACAGATCTATAATGTGCATGTTCATGTGTGTTTTGTTCATACCTGTAGTGGGATCTCACACACAAAAAGAGAAACAGAAGAAGAAGAAACTTTTTAATGAATTATTCTTGTAATAAAGACTTAATAACATTATAATAATACATGTATTACTTAATAAATGACTAACTATGGAAGGCTAACCCAAAAATGAACATTTTGTTAACAACACCTAACTTGATTAAAACCCATATGCCTTTTTTTTTGCATGGAACACAAGAAATAAGTCTTATGGGTTTAAAATGGCAAATAAATGATATCAAAATCTACATTTCTGGTCAACTATGACTATGATCATTATTGACATTATTCTATAATTTGATGATGAACTCTTAAAAGAGACTCACCATAATACAGTGGATCAGTAACTGATTCTGATGGATAAACATGGAAAAGGAAACAAACAATGCAACTTTTCAGACACTGTAGTCACATTTACTGTAATTGTTTTGATTTGGTTGCATGCAAATTTCAGCTTACCGTTCCAAGGCTCGTGCATGAAATGCGCAAATACTGCCTTGCGGTCCTCTCCGTATGCATTACTGGCCAGCAGTGAGTATTTTCCATTGTTGATGTGTGTGGGACTGTCCAGGTGTAAGCAGCCGTGGTACCCGCCCTCTGAGTAATCGTGGATCATGGTGCGGATAAAGGGACCCTCCTCCACGGGTTTGCCATTTAATAACCAGCTCAGTTTAGGCTCTGGGTTGCCCGACACGCTGAAGGGAATGCACCAGTGGTGGTCTGAGACTGCATCCATCAGCTTGCTGATTACAGGTGGAACTGGCATCCCAAATAAATGCCACAGATAAACACACAGAATAAATGGCATACAAGCATTAATAATAGTAAAACAATAATGCATTTCAATAAGAAGTATTCAACTTGAAATGCATTATTTGAGGAACTTCTTGTTGCTAATGAATTGATTAAAATGAATATAACAGAAAACAGGATTTTTAGCTCTATTAAAGTCAAATAAATAAATAAATGAATAATAAAATAATAAATAAAATAAAATAAAAATACAGTCCGCTCAGAACATTTACTGAAAATAAGCTCCAAAAATGCCCCAAAAAGACTGCACAATTTTACATATCATCAACAACAGTCTTATAAAAGTACAAATTGTCCTGACAAAATTCTGAATTTTTGCTTAATGAAACTCATGTGGATTTACACTACTGTTCAAAGTCGTAAGATAGATTTATTTATGTATTTATCAATTTAAAATAAATTAATACTAATCAAGGATGCATTAAATTGATCAAAAGTGACAGTAAATATATTTATAATGTTATAAAAAGTTTTCAATTTCAAATAAATGTTGTTCTTTTTATCTATCTATTCATCAAAGAATCCTGAAAAAAACATATCATGGTTTCCACAAAAATATTAAACTGTTTTCACTGATAGTAATCATGTTTCATGAGCTGCAAATCAGCATATTAGAATGATTTCTGAAGGATCGTGTGATACTGAAGACTGGAGAAAAATTCAGCTTTGATCACAGGAATAAATTGCATTTTACAATAATACTCATATGGAAAACAATTATTTTAAATCGCAATAATATTTCATGATATTCCGTTTTTTACTGTATTTTTAATCAAACAAATGCAGCCTTGGTGAACATAAGAGACCTCTTTCAAAAACAATAAGTGTGTATAAAAAAATAAATCAAATGTATAAATGTGATTTCCCGTATAAATGAGTAGTTATGCCAGTCTTATGCAATAATTCTCTTGGTAACTTACACAATATGTCCAGATCCACAGAGGCCTCAGCCTCTCCCACCATGTTTTCAGACCTGCAGGTGATTTTGCATCCGTTGTCCAGGGAAGAGACATTCATGAGTCTGAGCTTTAACATCTGATCTGAGCGCTCGTGCTGTGGGTGTGAGTTACAGCAATGTCAATGTCATTTCTATTTAAAGCCTACATGCAATCCAACTCCTCCCTATTTACAGATACTTATAGCCTTATTGTGCACAATTAATTTTTGCATGCTACTCCAAAGAAAAAAATACTTGTCTTTAATCAAAATGCAATCATTTGCTACTCCTCTGAAATGACTTTCTTTTTCCGTTGGCGTCACTTAGGCGGACGACCATTTGGACGATGTTAACCAACAGCTATTCACGCATTGTTGTTTTTGTGAATATCCAGTTACGCCACATTAAGAAAATGGTTTGCAAATGACTTTTTATATTAACTTTAAGGTTTTTGTGCCCTGTTCCATAAATCAAAGCCTTAAAATCTGTTAAAATCAACAAAAATGCCATATTTCACTTATTATAAATGTGATAAAATAATTACAAGCTATTTTCTCAGTAAAACTCTAAAGCAAATGTCACATAATAAGAAAGGCATTAACAATGCATAACTTTCACAATGAATCATCAAAATGTCTAAGGGCTGAAAAAAGCTAGTTCCCTAATGATACACTCAGAAACCTTGTCAACATGTCATTGCAGGTATGTTGACTACCTCTTGCAACAAATCTGGCAAGACATCGCAAACTTATTTCTGCTATATTCATTTGTTGTAGAGAAAATAAATTGTGTGGCTATTCACGGTCTGTATGGAAGCTTGTCTCTGCCATTTTATCTCACAATTCAGACTTTTTCTTGACATTTCGAAATTTCTTTGCAATTGAAATCTAAATCTCGCAAATCAGGCTTTTTTTCCTCAGAGCTCTAAGTTTATATCTCACAATTATTATTTTTTTTGCTTCTGACATGGAATAAAACATGTAAAAAGATAGTTGCAACATTTGCGTTTATATCTCACAGTTCTGCCTTTATTCCTCAGAATTGTAAGAAATTCTAAAGAAAAAAGTTGGAACTACGAGAAAATAAGTCAGAATTTTGAGATTGAAATTTTGAAATTCAGAACCACAAGAAAAAATTCTGAATTGTGCGATATAAACTCCCAATTTGGATAAAAAAAAATAAATGATACTAAATATAAGGTACATTTAAATAAACAAATTTTGTTGACTAACTTTCAGCAAAATTTGTTTATTTAAATGTAGCTAAAATAAATTGATTGCAACCACTTACCGTAAAAAAGTTAGTAAATTCAATGAATCTTTTTTTCAGTGTGATAGATATAAACTCAGAACTTCTTTTTTTTTTTTCCGCAATTCTGACTTTTCTTCTCTGAATTCTGAATTGACATCTCGCAATTGTTTTATTTTTATTTTTTTTTGCGATGGAATAAACTGCAACTTTTTCTCTCACAATTAAGACTTTTCCCCCCTTTTTCTTCTCAGAATTGGCAGTTCATACCTCACAACTCTGCGTTTATATCTTGCAATTATTTTTATTATATTATATATATATTATATTATTTATAATATTTATTAGTTTATATCTCCCAATTAAGATTTCTTTTCTCAGAATTGAAAACAGGAGAATCAGAATGAAAAAAAAAAACTGCAAGAGCCACTTAAAATGACAACTTAATTGTAAATCTGAAACTTTGTAAATCTGAGATGAGGGTTAGAATTACCTCGTACGCTGAATTTAATTTGCAGGTGGTCCAGTTCAGAGTCGGTGTGGGCGTTCCTGAGGTGTTGCACACCAGCGTCACATTTAACCCTTTCCGCATGGTCACTTTAGTGGGTTTCAGAGTCACAGTGGGGAGAACTAGAAAGAAAACACACCACAAACCAGTTCATACACTAATTAACAATCAAGAAAAAAAAAACTCTCGTTCTTAATAACTACCATTGTCTCGTTGGTTTTATTTAAAAAAATATCTAAAGGTCCTCAATACATATGTGGTTTGAAATCAATTAAAATCTGATTTTCCAGAAGTAGTTTTTGTTCCATGCACATTGGGACACAATGTGCATGGAATGACATAAATGGCACATTATTATGCATATCTGCATATGTGTCTGATGGGTTGTATTTCTTGGCCTCACGCTGTTGATTACATCCTTACTACAGCAAACATGCAAATATACACCATAAATATACATATACCGGATATTGACCGGACTGCCTGAACAAACAGATCTGATCTATCTATAACAGTATATTATATTGTTTTGAATGACTTAAGACAATTATTCTTATTATCAGCCATTTTCAGAGTATATTTAAAGTGACACTGAGATATGTATTTGATATTTTAGCTCAGAAACTGAATCGCTTTAAATAATATATGAATACATTTGACATTTTTTAACATTTTACATCATTTTTGTGATCTATGTATATTCTATAATCTATAATCTATAATTCTATAATCTATCTGTATTCTATTTCATTATATTATATTGTTTTGAAAGAATTACAGAAATCTCTCATTTTATTTCTTATTTTCAGGGTATATTTAAAGTGACACTGACATTTGATCTTTTAGTTCAGAAATGCAATCCCTTTTAAAGAAATCTAATGAAAGTAAATTAATTTCAACATAAATACATTTTACAATTTTTTTGCAAATCATTTTACAAACTGTTAAAAAAAAATCCTTTTTGTGATTTATATTCAGAATCCTGCTGTATTATTATATTATATTACTGAATTAAAAGACTTTTAAATTGTGTTCTAATTTTATTTCTTATTTAGACTGACACTGAAGTGTACAACATGTTTCATATTTTAGCTCAGAAGTCAGATCTCTTGTGCTTCTCCGCCTGCATCACAGGAATGCCGTTCTCGCGGGAGCTCCCGCTAAATTCAAGGCCAAAGAGTGCAGACAGCTCTGACCGGCTCTGTCATGAACAGACAGCCAAATCAGATCTCTATCTCTAGCTGCTCCCAGGCTGCGTGTCCCATGGCATCGCTTGCTTCTGCAGGAAACTGCAGGTCATGCAGCTTTGATAATTTCATAAGAATCATGTATGGTTTCTTATGATCTTAATCTTGGAGTAAGATGTAGATGAGTTTGTGTCTTTATTGGAACAGAATTGGAGAAATGTAGCATTCTATATTGCGCGATAAGTCGATATATTGATTATTGCGACAGGCCTTCTTCCCAATAATCCAAAAGCAATTGACATGGCTCAAGTCCATCAATTAACATTGTGAAGTGAAAAGCTGCTTGTTTCAAAGAAACCAATCCATCATTAAGATGCTTTAACTTTTGCTTCTGGACAAAATCCGTAAATCCATAATCCATAATAATGCTTCCTCCAGTCAAAAGGTCCATCTCCTTGTCCTGTCACATCAAAATCCACCCACATATTTGTTTAAAACTGTTTTGGGTTGTTTTTGCTTGAAAACAGAGCTTAACCTGTTTTTCTCTCTTGATTCAGACGAGATGACTTTGGATTAAAGGTGGGGTAGGTGATTTCTGGTAGCCAATGTTGACATTTGAAATCACCAAAACAACCACGCCCCTACCCCAAAAGGGTCTCACTCCTATTTTGATAGCTCCACCCCACACATACGTATGCAACCCAGGCAACGATTAGTTCTCTGAAACAAAGCAAAACCAATGTTACTCACCTATCGAGAAGAAACAAAGCAACCTCGGCGTCCGATCGCAGGCCTTCCGCTCCATGAGTTCTCTCCAGCGTTGGGAAGCTGATCCGAAATGTACACGGGTCCTGCTTCTTGCCTTAAGCCTTCTTTTGTTCTGCAGACATTTTCCTCTTTTGTTTTTTATCCGCCATCTCTTTCTTTCTGTCGTCGCTCGGCTCGCAAATGTCCGTCCTGTGCACTGAGCGCTCTCTCCTCCACATCATGAGTAGACACGCCCCTTACTGCTGATTGGCTACAAGTTTGTTTTGCTACTCTGCGAAAAATCAGTTTTCTAAAGCGCTTTTGAAAAATCGCTTACCCCACCTTTAAGGACTTGTATATTAGCTGTAGGTAACAATTTTAAGTTAAAACTTAATGTAATGATGGATTCTTTCTTACAAACACGCAGCTTTTGGCTTCTCAAGATGTTAAGTGATGGACTGGAGTCGTGTGGATTACTGTGATGTTTTTGTCAGCTGTTTGGACTCTCTTTCTGACGGCACCCATTCACTGTGCAGAGGATCCACTGCTGAGCAAGTGACGTAATGCTACATTTCTTCAAATCTGTTCCAATAAGGAAACAAAGTCTTGTACATATTGGCAGGCCTTAGGGCGAATACATTTTAAACTCATTTTCATTGTTGGGTGAACTACTCCTTTAAAGGGATAGTTCACCAAAAAAACTAAAATTCTGTCATCTTTTTTCTAGTTTAAACCGCACTGGCAAAAAATCTCTCATCTAGTCCCTCTAGATGGTAAATTGAAACGATTCACTGGAGCAGCTCATTTTCTTTCATGGTACAAAAACCAAAAAAAATGCAAAAGAAAGATAGCGATTGGCCACAGGCCAGCAGACGCTCAGTGCTAAATGTCTCAGTGTTTTTGCATTCTGGGGATCCCCCCGTCTGTCTCTATTTTTCCCTTTTCCTCCCTCGCTCTCTTGTCCTCTCTTCCTCCCTCGAGGGTCTTCTGCTGTGGTATTGCTTAAAATAGGCCTGGCTGGAGGCTGATCTTTGGATCAATAATTATCCGCGTCTCAAGCCGCAGTCATAAAACTACAGCCTGGACAAATCACATCTTACCAAACAAACCTAAACTTCAGTCTTAAATATTAGATGAGTAAAACCATAACAAGTTTCCTTTAAAATATGCTGATTCTTAGTTATCCAGGCCATAGTACATTGTTCTGTTAAGTCTTTCTAGTCAGTTGCTTCATCACTGAAATGCATCTAGTTGACAACTAGTTTTGACAGATTAAATTCATGGTATAGCTTGAACAGATTTGGTATTATTAACTAAACTAAAACTTATTAACCGAAACTAATATTAAAAACGTTTTCATTAACTGAAATAAAGCAGAAAAAATATTTAAATATAAGATGAAAATCTAAAAAAAAAAAAAAAAAAAAGAATTAGAAATGTTGCCTTGGCATCTAACTGAAATAAAATAAGTTTAAATAAAAAAAAACTTAAAATAAATAAAACCAAATATAAAATAAATACATATTTTTAAATAACACAACTGACAAAGCACATACAAAAACTAAATAAAAACTAAATATCTACAAATAAATAATACAAATATTATATAAATAAAATGGTAACGCTTGGTCCCAGTATAGGGACCAATTCTCACTATTAACTAGTTGCTTATTAGCATGCCTATTATTAGCATATTGACTGTTTAGTAGTGCTTATAAAGCACATATTCTGCATTTTCTACATCCCTAACCCTACCCAATACCTAAACTTAACAACTACCTTACTAACTATTAATAAGCAGCAAATTAGGAGTTTATTGAGTCAAAAGTTGTAGTTATTGGTTTGTTAATAGTGAGAATTGGCCCTTAAAATAAATCGATATTAAAATAACACTGATAAACACACATGAAACCCTCATATATATGTAAAAGATACATAAATATGTTTATTATTATTATTTAACTCCTTCCCTCAGGTCTATTTCAAGTGTGATTGTTTGTTTGTTTTTCACCAAAACAGACACAATTGAATTTTTCCTGACTATTTTTGACCCTCTCTCACCTTTTCAAATTAAACACAGCATTTGCTGCGGCCATTTAAAAATGTGAATGTAATGCACGTCACTGTGAAATAGGATACAACACTGCGCTGCACTTGTTTACAAGCTATGGGTTAATGCTGGTTCCAGTAATGTTGGTTACAATATCTATAGAACTTTGTAACAGGCTCACAAAACAATCTGTGGTGCAATTTGCTGTAAACACTGTTAAATGATCTGAAATGATCAGGGGTCTTGTTAAAACTAAACTTCAGGATCCTTCAGAACTATATACAGAGCAACAGCACTAGAAAGTACAAGGTTTGACACAACATTTGCTCATGTTACTCATTTATCTTTAGTTAACGGGCCTCTATCTTCATCTTTTCTTTCTCATACCACAGTTCGGCAGTGTGAGTGTAGACAGCGCTGTCCTCTTTCCTCCCTCCTCCACACACAGCAGGTCCTCGGCCTCCTCTCCTCTCCACTGCTTCAGCCACACATTTTCACATATGCACTGCAAAGGATTGCCTGCCAGCAACCTGCAACACACAAAGACACGCGTTTAGCATGACAGTGAAGCATGCAGTACAAAAACACTCACCAAGAGCACAAATAACTCTACATGTAACCTGATAGCACTACATTATCATCAGCATATATCATTACAGTGTACATGAATATATTCCGGTTTCTCGGACGATATTTTTGAGAATGTCAGTAGTACTATTGATTGCAAAAATTCCCAAATTGATCAACAACCTTGCAAATGCAATCAAATATTTTTGAATAAATGCTACTTTTCAATGCTTTTTATGTAAAATAAATGTTTAATAGTATATTGTGTTCAAGCATTATTTGCTGCATTCATTGTTTTTCTATTAGCAAAAACAAAGCCAACCAAAAATAACCACATTCTGTAATATATCTTCAATAAAAGAGACTCACAGGTATGAAATGTTTAAATGGCGAAACGTCCTCCAGGATAGATTAGACAGAATATTCTCTTTGAGATTCCTGTAAAAGAACACAACGATCAGCACTGACAAAAGCATGTAACAAAACATATTAAATTTGATTCAACTTTTAATCCAGCTTCGCCACAACCAAAGCACTCACAGATATTGTAGTTTGGGGTTGCTCTGAAAGGCCTGCCTGGAAATATATGCCAGCCTGGTGTTTGTTACAGTTCTGCAGGACAAACACAAACACGGATGTCAGAAATGTCCATCTCATGACGTAAAGAACGTAAAAGCTGTTCCACGTTTTATACTCACAAGTTTCTGAGGTTGCGATACGAGTCGAGATCTTTTTCATTAATGGATTTGAAGCTGCTTTGATTTGCAATGTATCTGTAAGCAGCAACAAGAACAATCTCGCTAAAAGAGTCGTCGAGGGTAAATTCCAACACAAAAAAATACTTAATCTTTTAATTGAATTAATTCATTATTTGATCCATGGTGTGTAGTAAACAATCTAAATCATTTTGGTAACACTTTACAATAAGGTTCCACAAGTTAATGTTAGTTCATGCATTAACTAACATGAATGAACAATACATTTATTACAGTATCTTTGTTAATGTTACAGTCATTGTTAGTTCATGCTAATCCACAGTGCATTAACTAATGTTAACAAGCACAACTGTTGATTTTAACAATGTAGTAAATGCTGAAACTAACATTAACTTAGATTAATAAATGATGTAGTAAGTATTGTTCATTCTTACTTCATGTAAACTAAAGCAGTTAACTAATGTTAACTAATGAACATTATGTATAATACATTGTCATTTTTTTTTAAGATAGAAGTGTAACAATGTTCCTGTTCTGCTGGCCTAAATTTAAACAAATGCACTTAAGCTCTAGTGTGATTTAAACAGCAACTGATTTCAAAATACCTCATTAAAGTCAATCAAAATGACAGACTGATTCATAGCTTTTGTGTAAAACAGTCAACATAAGAGAAGCAGCACTGCAGCAGTTATAACTGAGTAATAATTAAGTGTACTTATAAATGTGACCCTGGACAACACAACTAGTCATAATGGTCAGGGTTTTTTTTATTTATGCATTATCTGAAAGCTGAATAAATAAGCTTTCCATTTATGTATTTGTTAGGATAGGACAGGGGTGTCCAAACTCGGTCCTGGAGGGCCGGTGCCCAGAAGAGTTTAGCTCCAACCCCAATTAAACACACCTGAACCAGCTAATCAAGCTCTTACTAGGCATACTAGAAACTTAAAGGAAGGTGTGTTGAGGCAAGTTGGAGCTAAACTCTGCAGGACACTGGCCCTCCAGGACCGAGATTGGGCACCTGGGATAGGACAATATTTGGCCGAGGTACAACTATTTGAAAATCTGGAATCTGAGGGTGCAAAAAATCAAAATATTGAGAAAATCGCCTTTAAAGTTGTCCAAATGAAGTTCTCAGCAATGCATACTGCTAATCAGAAATTAAGTTTTGATATATTTACTGTGGGAAATTGACAAAATATCTCCATGGAACATGATCTTTACTTAATAGCCTAATGATTTTGGTATAAAACAGAAAAATCGATCATTTTGACCCATACAGTATATTGTTGGCTATTGCTACAAATATACCCGTGCTACTTATGACTGGTTTTGTGCTCCAGGGTCACATACTTTGGCACAATAGCCTAATTCAAGTCCGATAACCGGATACATCAAGCAATTGCGCACAAAGCAGTTAATTGAATGACACAACATGCATCATCTTCTGTGACCTCTTCTTCACAACTTACATGTCTGTGATGTTCTCCATCTCTGCCTCGGACTGTAGCATGGGAAAAGCCATAATGCTGCGCTCCGCATCCACGCACGAGATCCGCGCGCCGGTGCACGTGCACAGCTCCGGACAAGCGGCACCGGGCCTCCAGAGCGCGAGCAGCATCAGAACCCAACCGGACCCCCAGCCCGCCATGCCGAAGCCCCCCGACAGCAGGCTCATCCCTGGGTCCTCGCCTCCAGATTTAAGACCCCTGAAATCCAACGCGCGGAGAGAGCGCAAAACACACGCGCCCGCGTCGACCTTGTCTCGCGTTTCTGTCTACGTGAAGTGTCTGTATTCCTCTCCTCCTCTCGTCTGCGTTTGCCTCGCTCTGCCTAAGATGAATGACCGAGATGCTGGCGTTAAATGACGCGTCCGTTGAGCTCACATAAGACGCGCTCTTGGGAAGCGCGAGTGCTGGAGTGAGGGAGCGCGATCGTTGGATGATGCGCAGCGCGTCTGAGGGGAGGAGACGAGGAGAGGAGATCATTCAAACGCTTTATTGATTATTGACAACGTGTAGCAGCATCCTTACACCCATCAAGACTTAAGACCTTAAGGCGCATGAATTATGGATAATTCGCATGTTGTGGTTTCGTTATCAGTGTAAATCAGGGTTGTCGTTTCATCTTCTTACAGGCGTGTTTCTCAGATTATGGTAATGTCAGTCATTAATGAGCGAAGCGCTAGACGTGTGTAGTTTACGCACAGCACTAGTTGTGTTTCGTTCGTGGATGAATCGTTTTGAATGAATCTTTAAATGAACGTATTGTTCTCGTGTCTTCTGTGCACTGACTCATAGTTCTCTTTCTCTTTGCAGCGCGTCTTCTGAAGCACGAGCAAATTCGAGTGCGAGTCTATGGCGTTCAGTCTGATTCACAACAAGGGAAAAACATAATAGGGGTGGAAGAATTATGTGGAAAAACGACTATAAACAATTAAAATGGCGCAAGAGCGTTACTGGAATTCATAATGGATTTTAGTTAGGCTACTAGCTGTTTTATTAGGCCTATTACTACTACTACTACTAATAATAATAAGAATAACATTATTATTTTATGTATAGCTTTTTTATTATTTTATATATAGCTTCATAAAAGTCACGTAGGCCTACAAAACTGATATGTCAGCAGGTCTAGATAGGCTATCTCAAGACCAATTTGCACGTATTTTACGAGGTGGCTTGTAGGACCTCACTCATTCGATTTATTACGATTTGTCTAGACCCCAGTGACAGGTTTAGGGGCGGTGTTAGGCGTTGGTCATTCGTACGAATTCATACGAATTAGGGAACTCGTCAAATACATAAAATTTAGCAAAAATCGTACCAAATCGTACGAGTGAGGTCGAGTGACGAATTAGGCACCTCGTAAATAATTTATGCATGAATTGTGGTGAGATCGGGAAGATATCGGGCATCAGCGGAGGCATCGGCGCTTCAAACCGCGTTTTTGATAAACATAGCGATCATCAGTCACGTGAACAAGCACCTTATTGCCTACGACTTTGGGCTTTGTCAGCCATTTAGGCCTCTTCACACCAAGAACGATAACTAAAAGATAACTAAAACGATAACTATCAGCCCACACCAACGCACGATAACATTATGTGTATTATAAGAGCGAGTCTGTTGTCTGCCATTTTAAATGATCCAGCTCTTTAAAGCAGGATGGATTCTTATTGAAAAAAAGGGTAGGCTATTTATTTATTTATTTTAAAGGGGATAGTTAAAGTTCACCCAAAAAATGAAAATGTTGTCATCAATTACTCATCCTCATGTTGTTCCAAATAGTTGCTGGTAGACAGTGACTTCCATAATATGACCCCCACATATATATATTTGTTCAGCAGAAGAAAATCATTTGGGTTTGGAACAACATGGTGAGTAAGCTAAATTATGACATTTTTCATTTTTGGGTGAACTATCACTTTAACTGTAGGTGAGCAGAAAATCAGGGCTAGTTGATTTGTAGACCAGCAAATTTTAATAAAGGATCTTAAGATGTATTTTGTTCACATGGTCAGTCATTTCTAATGAATCGAATGATGACTTTTAGGCTGATGATACATGGGGCAACCTTTTGAGCAATTTTACAGTCTCTGCACTGGCTACCTATTAAGTTGCAAAAAAGGCCTCTAACACTAGCTTGCTCTATTCTTTTTCTATTCTGTTTTCTTTTTATTTATTATATGATTTAAAAAAAAAACTTGCTACATGTAGGCCTACTGCATTAAGCTAACTGAGACTTGTCATGGCACTTGCATATCATTGCTCTTTTGTTGGTTTTGATTGCTTCCATGGTCCTCATTTGTAAGTCGCTTGGGATAAAAGCATCTGCTAAATGACTAAACGTAAATGTAAATGTTAATAGAGTTCATCGTCTGTTTGATTACGTCTTTAATTGATTTTTCCGTACATTTCTGCCAAATGTAGAAAGTCACCACTGATAAGCTATTACTAAATATTGTAGAAACTTAATTTTCTGTAAAGTTGCTTTGCAACGATTTGTATCGTGAAAAGCGCTATACAAATAAACTTGAATTGAATTGAACATTTCTCAAAAAGTTGCCCTGTGTATCTCACTCATAACACAAAAGGCCACTCACTTGTCGTCGCCACCTAGAGTGAGTGAGCGACTCCTTTTTAGTGTTGGGTCGTTCTTGAACGATTCGTTCGTTTTGAACGAATCTTTAATGTGACTCGGGAAGAACGAGTCGTCTCGGGGAGTGATTCGTTCAGTCGCGCATGCGCAACATCCTATAGGTTCTGTACTGGAATTAGTCAAGTAGTTCACCTGGTTCGAGTCTTCGGGTTTGAGTCGTTCGTTCATCACGTGACAGCCCCATAAGCTTTAACCAATGCAGTCTGAGCCGGAAAGAGAATTGATTAGTTCATCTCTCGAGTCTTCGGGTTTGAGTCGTTCGTTCATCACGTGACAGCCCCATAAACCCAAACCCGAAGACTTGTCAGATAAGAGGTGAGGTGGGAGTCTCGTGAAGGGGCCATTTACTGCACACTCAGTTAATGACACTCATGTATCTTTAGACCAGGACCATAAAGATAAAGCTGTAGAATCTATAGGATTAAGGCCAAGACTAGGCTACTATATGCTTGAATTTAACTGATGGAGTATGAGATTACAAAAGACAAGACTTCATAATGAAAGCCTGCCTAGTCAACATATTGCATTCTGGTCTTGAAGTGTTCAGACTCTTTTTCTGTGCATTTTTTTTCCTTTTATACCTTTATGTAAACAGCAGGAAGAATAGCCTATATGGGAATTTAGCTAGTTCATTAAAGGGTCTGTTTGGCATGTTCTCGCTTACAATTGATGGTTTGCATTTTACACAGCAATTGCATTCCACTTCTGCCATCTATTGGTGCCCGTTGTTATTTGTTTTAATGCCCTCTGTGTATGTGATGCTGCTTGCCCAAGTAACCAAAACTGTTATTGTTTCTTATATTTAGGATGATCATTTGCAAACCCACAGCCCTTAGTATTAAATCTCGCCACATATGGCATTTGTGCTATAGACATGAATTATGGTGTAAAGTACAGTAACATACTGCACAAAGCCTGACTAGAATATTTTTTCTTATTAAATGTTTTTATCCGCTAAAAAAAAAGAAAAAGAAAAGTCAACAACCAACATATACAAGTCCTCTTTTACACAATTAACGATTAAAATAATAGACACTACCAGGCACAGTAACAAAAACGTGTAATTTGCTAAATTAGGTATAGGCCTACATTTAAGTTATATATACTGACACATTTTATACCCTGATTGTTTTTAAATAATTTTAATGCATACATTATACCCTCAGTTCAGTCAACATGGAATCTTGGTCATTCGCCTGATGCTAGCATGTCCCTGGAAACATGAGTTTGAAGAAAATAAATAATTTCAACAGGCACTGTTTTTATGATCACCCTGCTGATCAAAACCAAGACCAGCCTCCTAAACCTGCTGATGGAAGACCAGCGAAAGACCAGTCAACAGCTCAGGCTGTTTTTCACATTCATTCATTCATTCATTTTTTTTTTCTTTTCTAGCAGGTCAGACAGAGATAATGATCTATTCAATAAAAGAAGTAAATGCAAAGCTTACCCACCAAAAAAATTAAAAAATAAATGTGTGTGTGTATATATATATGTGTATGCATGTATATTTATGTATGTATATATATATATATATAGATATAGTCTCTGTCAATAGGAAATATCAGCTTACATTTCCAAACTATTTGCCATAAATTGTTATAATCAGTGAGAGTCTGACCACAGACTAAATCCAGAAGAACTGTGGCAACGTCTCCAAGATGCTTCAAGAAACCTACCTGCAAAGCTACCTGGGAAACTAAGTGCACCGAGGGCAAAAACTGCTTTAAACACAAAGGATGCTCACACCAAATGTTGATTTATGTGGAGCACTGGCTGTTGTCAGACTAAAATCGCACTGGATTATTACAATTAATGGCAAAATGAATGTTTGGAAATGTAAACTGATATTTCCTACTGACACACTACAGCAAAAGATAGAGATAACTGACTTAAAACCATTTTTAGCTGGTGAAAATACTAGTGCTCTAATAATTTTGGCCACCACTGTATGTTTGTATATAACAACAAATAAAAAACATACAATAGATTCAAATTACACAAGATGTTTAACATTTACATTTAAAAATTCAAAAACTTTTCTGTAATGAACTAATTAAACAAGTCGTAAAGATTTCCAACTGCACCATCTTACAAGTACTAACTCCAATCATACGGCGTACTGGGGAGAAGTATTATTTATCTGAGAATTTTTTATTTTTTTTTACTTCTCAGAACACATAGAAACCACATAGCAATCACCCACAGTTTCTTCAGAAACTGTAAAAATTAAAATTGTTCTAAGGAAAAACAAAAATCTAGTGAGGTTTAAATGACCTTTTTACATTTATTAAATCGCATTCAAAGACATGCAAATATAAAAACAACAAAAATCAAACAAAACAAAACTATTTACAAAAATAGAACACAGTGGATTCTGAAATGTAACGGATATGAGTGAAGTGCATTATAAGCCGTTTTCTTCAGACTGAGAGAACCAAAACGAGTTACTCTACTAAAATATCAAAGAAACCACTGACTGGATCAGCACTAACACTGTCAGATTAGGTTAAAAGAGAGTCCAGAGAATAAGTACGGCTTAGTTCCTCCTCTCTTTCACTCTTTTCTGTATCTCGGAGCATTCCTTGTCAGAGAGCGGACTGGCACACAACACAACTCCTCTGCCCGTCTGATCCACCTGCACGCTCATCATACAGCACATATCCACCAGCTCTCTTTGACAATGCTGAATCCCGCTGTCCACCTCACCGCGTCTCGCCAGGTCTTTCCGTAGCACTCGAGCCTCTGGTGCCGTGTAGCCGATGAGTTTGGAGAGCATGGCGTCGGACAGATCCACATCCAAGTACCCGGTTCCATCTGATATGGTGGCCCCGAGTTGCCACACGCCACTACTACTGCGCAAATTTCCTTTGAGTGTAACAATGAAAGCTTGTAGTCGTAAAGTCTGAACTTTGGCGGGCGGCCAGTGGCCAGCCTGTAGCATGCAGAGGTACGGTGGAGTAGGTGCCTCTCGTTCGAAACCAGAAGATCCAGCTGTGTTGGTAGAGGAACTTGTAATAGATGTACGAGGAACTTCATTGAAGATTCGGCTTTGGTTGGTGGTGCCAAGCAGAGTTTTAGAGCGAAAAGTCTGGCTTGGTTCTTCAGTTTTGGGTTGGTTGGGTAAGTTTGCTTCAGGCTCCTCAACTGTGTTTGTAGAGGAACTAGCAACAGATGCGTCATGTACTTCATTCAAGTTTCTGCTGTTAAGAGTAGTTCTAGAGCGAAAACTTAAAAGTCTTGGTTCTTTAATTTTGGGCTGGATTGCATCAGGTTTGCATTCTGAATCGATCGGGCACATCACACTCTCCAGCTCTTCTAATGGGATGTCATCAAAGTCCTCGGGAACATCGTCCACCACATTTTGTGGAAAATCGTCAAAATTGTCTGGAATGCTTCTGAAGTCATCATCTGGAATTTCATCCATATCCCAGTCGTCTTCTCTGGAAATGGGCGTTGCTTGAGGACGGGGTTGCGACTGATGTGGTCTGAAGGAAGTTTCTGAAGCCATGCTGTTGTAGCCGCTGTCAGCTACCTGATGATCGTCTGGGGAATTTTGGAAATATTCCAAGTTTGAAACTTACCAGGAATTTATGGGAATTAATTGGAAATTTGGGGAAATTTATAAAACTATTATATACAAACATAAATATAAACATTTTGTTTGATCATAGGCTCTAATACAATACTCTAAATCTAAATCTAATACTAATACAAATTTTAAAAATGACATTTTTTGATTTTTTGGGGGGAATCTGTGATGCTTTTTTACAATCGTCAAAAAAAGAGAAAAGATTCTGACCCCAAACTTTTGAAAGGTAGTGTATTGTTAAAAAAGGATTTCTATTTTAAATAAACGGTTTTGTTTTTCTTCTTTTTTTTTTTTACTCTTTATTAATCAAAGAATCCTGAAAAAAGAATCACAGGTAAAAAAAAATAAATTAAACAGCACAACCGTTTCCAAAATTGATTATAAATAAGTAAATAAATCAGCTTTGCATCACAGAAAAACATTATTTTTTAAAGTATATTAAAACAGAAAACCATTATTTTAAATTGTAATACCAGTAATACCGTGCAATATTACGGTTTTGTTCTGTATTTTTGATCAAATAAATGAAGGCTTGATGAGCAAAAGATATGCAATGTTTAAAACATTAAAATAGTAATGGATTGCTTCTGTTGTCCTCATTTGTAAGTCGCTTTGGATAAAAGCGTCTAAATAAATAAATGTGTGTAATTTTTACACTTTTTCAAATAAAAAGCATACCATACAATTTGTAACTTATTACATTGTATTACACTACACAATACTGTTTAGCATTGTTGGGTAAATTACTCTCAAAAAGTAATTAATTACTAGCTACTAATTACATCTTCAACAGTGTAACTAGATAGTAAAGTTCGTAGACAAACTTTAAGTTGACTTGAAAAAGCCTAGCCAGAAAGTTTGTAAAAGTTTTAAAAGCTGGAAGTTTGAAGGTTTTCAGTTTGAAGTAGTTTGAAATACTTAAAATAGTTTTAAAGTTTGAATGTTTTGAAGGCAATACAATCTATCAGAAGAACAGACATAGAAAAACAGATCGCTAGGGTACGTGGGGTGGCTTCTAGGGTACTCAAGGTGGTTGCTAGGGTGTTTCTAGGGTACCTGGGGTAGTTGCTAAGGTATTGCTATGTGGTTGCTAGGGTACTTGGGGCGGGTGCTAGGCTGTTGCTCTACAGTTGCTTAGGTGCCCGGATTGGTTGCAAGGGTGCTGCTATGCGGTTGCTAGGGTATTTAGGGTGGTTGCTAAGAGGTTGCTATGCAGTTGCTTTTAGGTGACTAGAGGGGATTGTGTGGGGGGGAGGGTCATTTTTAGACTTCTGTTCTGTTTTATTATTATCTCACCTAAATGCTTGTTCCAGTCTATGGTTTGTTCAGTCAGTGTATTTGTTTTTACAATGGTATAGCCTAATTTAGTTGCACAGTATATTACACACAGCACAAGGAAGTTTTAAACAATTTTTTGTATCTCACCAAGATGGACATTTTGATATTGTGTGTGCAGGATTTAAGAAATGATCAGTTCATGTTATGGAGGAAAGCATGGTGCATGTAGGGGGTGTGGCCTCAATAGCCCTGCAGTAAGTAGTGTGCATGTGATTGAGCAGTGTGTAGGGTAGAAATTAAACTGAAATTGCATTAAATCT
>NW_015643581.1:44890-46734 GCF_001515625.1 Sinocyclocheilus rhinocerous | reverse complement strand
CTAGGGTACTCAAGGTGGTTGCTAGGGTGTTTCTAGGTTACCTGGGGTAGTTGCTAAGGTATTGCTATGTGGTTGCTAGGGTACTTGGGGCGGGTGCTAGGCTGTTGCTCTACAGTTGCTTAGGTGCCCGGATTGGTTGCAAGGGTGCTGCTATGCGTTTGCTAAGGTATTTAGGGTGGTTGCTAAGAGGTTGCTATGCAGTTGCTAGGGTATTTTTGGTGATTGACAGGATGTTGCTATGTGGTTACTAGGGTAACTGGGGTAGTTGCTAAGGTACTCAGGGTGGTTGCTAGAGTGTTACTATGCGGTTCCTAGGGTAGCTGGGGTGTTGCTAGGCTACCTGGGGTGGTTACTAGGGTGTTACTATGCAGTTGAAAAGGTAACCAGGGCCGTTGCTAGGGTGTTGCTATGTGGTCGCTAAGGTACTCAGGGTGGTTGCTAGGGTCTTACTATGCGGTTGCTAGGGTAGCTGGGGTGTTGCTAGGTGGTTGCTAGGCTACCTGGGGTGGTTGCTAGGGTGTTGCTTCGCGGTTGCTAAGGTACTTTGAGCGGTTGCTAGGGTGTTACTATGTGGTTGCTATGGTACCCAGTCTGTTGCTAGGGTGTTGCTATGCGGTTGCACAGTACTCAAGGTGGTTGCTAGGGTGTTACTACGCGGTTGCTAGGGTACCTGGGTTGGTGGCTAGGGTGTTGCTATGTGGTTGCTATGGTACCCGGGGTGGTTGCTAAGGTGTTGCTATGCAGTTGCTAAGGTACCCAGGGCCGTTGCTAGGGTGTTGCTATGCGATTGTTAGGGCACCCAGAGTGGTTACTAGGGTGTTGCTATGCGGTTGCTATGGTACTCGGGGTGGTAGGGGTATCATTTTCTAGTATGATTAGCAAGTTACTAGCATGTTGTTAGCATGATTAACAAGTTACTAGCATGTTGTTAACATGATTAGCAAGTTACTAGCATGAATCTAGCACAGGGGTGGCGAACTCTGGTCCTGGAGAGCCGCAGCCCTGCAGAGTTCAGCTCCAACCCTAATTAAAACTCACCTGCCTGTAGCTTCCTAGTAACTGTTCAGACCTTGATTAGCTTGTTCAGGTGTGTTTGATTAGGGTTGAAGCAAAACTCTGCAGGGCTGCGGCTCTCCAGGACTGACGTTCGCCACCCCTGATCTAGCATGATTAACATGTTGCTAGTATGATAAGCATGTTACTAGCATGTTCATGCAACCACCCTGAGTACCCTAGCAACCACATAGCAACACTAATTTAACAATGACAGACAGACAGATAGATAGATAGATATTGCAATGTGCAAACTTTTTTATGATTAGATAAAGCAGACCCCTTACCAGACAATCATTCCACATGCAGGCCTGTGGAAAAAAACCCATCACATTTACCTCGTAGCAAAAAGAGACTGCGCTTTGCGAAATGCCAAGCAGTCGTGCTAGCCAATCATAAAAAGCGTTCTTAAAAGATTGACGTTTCTTTTGACCAATAATTGTCCGTGACACTTCTGGAGTTTCGGTTAGGCTGCAGTTTGGACCAATCAGAGCGCGTTTCTTTTATGGAGGGAGGTGCTTTCATTGGTCCGCGCTACAGCGGCGTTAGATTTAGTGCGTCACTGTTGTTGCGAAGGGGGAGTACGACAGGAACAGGTCGGTAGATACATTTCCTGATACAAAAATCCCTTTATCATTGTTTTTACGCAAGTAACCAGTATGTTCTTGTGTCAAACAGTTTCACAATCCTAAATTATTGAGGTACTTTTTCGTGCACACGGTCGCAATTTGCATTATGTTTTCTTGCGATAGCTAAGTTAGCTTCATCTCTGTTAGCTAAAGGAAACTAAC
>NW_015643581.1:22935-43086 GCF_001515625.1 Sinocyclocheilus rhinocerous | reverse complement strand
TTAACATTTTTTTAGCATGATTAACAAGTTACTAGCGTGTTGTTAACATGATTAGCAAGTTAGTAGCATGAATCTAGCACAGGGGTGGCGAACTCTGGTCCTGGAGAGCCGCAGCCCTGCAGAGTTCAGCTCCAACCCTAATTAAAACTCAGCTGCCTGTAGCTTCCTAGCAACTGTTCAGACCTTGATTAGCTTGTTCAGGTGTGTTTGATTAGGGTTGAAGCAAAACTCTGCAGGGCTGCGGCTCTCCAGGACTGACGTTCGCCACCCCTGATCTAGCATGATTAACATGTTGCTAGTATGATAAGCATGTTACTAGCATGTTCATGCAACCACCCTGAGTACCCTAGCAACTACATAGCAACACTAATTTAACAATAACAGACAGATAGACAGACAGATAGATAGATAGATAGATAGATATTGCAATGTGCAAACTTTTTTATGATTAGATAAAGCAGACCCCTTACCAGACAATCATTCCACATGCAGGCTGTGGAAAAAAACCCATCACATTTACCTCGTAGCAAAAAGAGACTGCGCTTTGCGAAATGCCAAGCAGTCGTGCTAGCCAATCATAAAAAGCGTTCTTAAAAGATTGACGTTTCTTTTGACCAATAATTGTCCGTGACACTTCTGGAGTTTCGGTTAGGCTGCAGTTTGGACCAATCAGAGCGCGTTTCTTTTATGGAGGGAGGTGCTTTCATTGGTCCGCGCTACAGCGGCGTTAGATTTAGTGCGTCACTGTTGTTGCGAAGGGGGAGTACGACAGGAACAGGTCGGTAGATACATTTCCTGATACAAAAATCCCTTTATCATTGTTTTTACGCAAGTAACCAGTATGTTCTTGTGTCAAACAGTTTCACAATCCTAAATTATTGAGGTACTTTTTCGTGCACACGGTCGCAATTTGCATTATGTTTTCTTGCGATAGCTAAGTTAGCTTCATCTCTGTTAGCTAAAGGAAACTAACCACCATAATCATTTAACGTTACTGTAATTTCCACAATTGCTATAAGAAGTGTTTTTCTTTTATTTGTTCTACTTATTTTACTATATATATTTTTTTTTACCACGAGGCGTAATAAATACGAGTATTCTTGATGATAAAATATACTTTATGGTAGTTAGCTAGCTCGTTAGCTTCCTGAAACTCTATTGTTAATTAGCCAGTCAGGCAGCTGATCCAGTACAGGAAGATGGCGACTAACAAATTCATTTTACAGTAATCAAACACAGCGAGCTTCATCGTTAGAAATCATCTGGCGAATAGTTTGTGCATCACAGGCGAGTTTGAACATTCATATGCCCTTGTGGTGCACACAGTGCTGTCTAGGTAGGCAGCCTAATAGGGTTTGAGACACAACGCAAGTGTAGGTTTGTTTTCCAATACTTTACCAGGCAGTAAATAGTTGAGTTGACTATTTATTGTAGTTGCATTTCAGTACATTGTTGGAGAACACCTACCAGAACATTTAGTTTTCGTTTTGTATAACTCATTATATAGTTGTTTTTAATTCTTACTCCTCCTGTGTTTTGCCCCAATCATGCTCAGCAGACAAAGAGCACTCTTCATTCTGATAAGCTTGGGACTAGCATCCTATTAGGCCATATAATATTTTCATTCATGCACTGTGGATTTTCCCTTAGGCATCCGTTTGGACAGACAGGGCTGTTCATCTCCGCTTGTAGATAATGGATCCCGAAAATGACCCACAGGAAGAGGAAACTTTCAGCAACAAAGAGAGTAATGGTAAGAGCCAGTGATATATTTAACTTTATTTTAAAGGCAACATAAAATCAAATGGAACCAATGTAATGAATGTTGTTATGCATAGTTTAAAAAAAAAAAAAATCGTCATTTTGTTTCACTGTAACTTTTCCATGTAAAATGGATTTCAGGTAAGCGTTCCGCTGAGGATATGGAGGAGGACAAGCCTCATAAGCGCTCCCGAGGTTCTGACGACATGATGGAGCTTCGAATTCTGCTACAGAGCAAAGTAATTCGCTGATTTTCCCATCACTTTTGAGTTTAGTTTCTCTTGCTGTCCCTCAATGCTGATCGACTCTTTTCTCCAGAATGCCGGAGCAGTGATCGGAAAGGGTGGGAAGAATATTAAAGCTCTGCGCACAGATGTGAGTACTCTTCCGTTTAGTTTGCACATTCTCACTCTTTCCACGCGCACAAACTATGGTAGGTGGAGCTCACATGTCTGTAGAACTGGGTTATATTTTAGAATATGTATTAAAGCCAACAGAACACTTTAAAATCAGTCCAAGGGGGAAAAAAAAAAATCGATTTTGTGGAACCAAGGCAGTTTGTGTTACAAAAGCAGTGCTTTGTATCATAAATACCCCACATTCTACTGTACTCCTTAGTTAATTGAAGAGTATATGAATCTTTGATACTGGCCTAGTACATATTCTCATAATCTCTGTTCCTCTCCTGTTCTCCATTCTCCTCCAACATTATGAGAATTGTAAAGTCACACCTGAAACTGTTTCCAATTTAAAAATGTATTCCTCTTCCACTCCCTCTCCCCTTTTCCTTGTTATTTTTCTGTTCATTTTTGGCCAATTCCCATATTCCGGATCGACTCGTACCGCCCACCTGCGTTGCCGCCTGACCTCCTGACTCCCTGGTTGGCCACACCCATAATCGCTCCCTTCCTATTGGGCGGCTTACTTGATTGACATCCGTGTGCTTGATTGCTCTGGGTGCTTGGCCCCGCCCCCTGCAGTACAATGCCACTGTGTCAGTCCCAGACAGCAGTGGGCCCGAGCGGTACGTGCCACTCAGATACTCCAACCTCCAAGTCATATCAGCTCTGTTACTGCCAATATCAGAACTGTTTTAACATCCTTAATGTACAAACTACTCCCTTACTGCCATGAAACATGAGTATGATGCTGCCATGACTATCATTATTAACTGTTTTACTGTGTTCAAATGCCTTTTCTGTTATGTAAGGAAGCCCTTTCCCACCCTGTTTCCCTCTCCTACGACAGAAACGCTTTTTTTGTACCTTTGGGAAATGTGCTTTCTCCACAGTTCTCGTTTGAAAGTTTCCTTGCTAATACAAGGATGAATTTGTTGAGGGTGAAGGGGCAGTGTAAATTACATTTCTCCCTTCTGTCCGTTGTATTATTTCACTGTTGTGTTTGACTTTTGAACTTTACTCCACTCCCGGTCTGTTCGTCTGTCTCTGCTCTTCTCTGCTGGATCTGGAGCTCCTGCTTCGTTCATGTGTATCTCTCTCTGTACTTTGTCACCCCTCTATCAGTTTTAATCTCCCCCTGTCACACTGCAACTCTGACCTTCCCTGTATCTTGACTTTTCCGCAACGGGCAGGAGCTTCAGTTTGTTTTTCTTTGTTTTCCTGTGTTCTCCACTCCCCTTTGACAAAGGAGTGCATGACTCCATGACTCTTTGGGGTCTGTCTCCTCTCCTCACTGTTAAATGCACTAACAAAAGCACTGATGGTACTCTTCGGGCTGTTATGTATTGCTAATATCGCTTCTCTTCTCTCTTCTCGTGGAATGCGATTCATTACTTTGACAGAATCCTAAGCGTCAGTGCCGATATTCCCACGGTGGCTGAGATATTACTGAAGGTCATACCTACTCTGGAAGAGGTGAGTTTTTTTTTTTTCTTTCTTTTTTTTTTTTTTCTTCACAATTCAAATGAGTAAACAAAAATGATTTTTTTTTTTCAGTTTGTTCAGCATTGAAGTTTAACTTATAAAAATTATTAATTTATTGTTTTTTAATTTTCGCTGCTTAAATACTATGAAATATGTTGCGTGCCTTATTCTGTGTAAGAAGCCACATCATCTCACAGAAGGATTTATTTCAAACACTCGACTGACGTTATGAAGTGAGTTTGGAGTAAAACTATGTTATTAAATGTGGTATTTTCACATGCTTTCAGATGGAGCAGCATTTACTTCACAGAGCCGTAGTTCACTGAGAAGCTATGCAAACAGCTGTCATTATCGCGAACGATTTCTTCGATTTCATAATCGCACAATAAACTAGTAAGTAAATACTGCTCCATCTGAAAGCACGTGATGATGATTTCCTGCTGATTACAGAACCGGCTTTACTATCAAAATGCGCATGACAATCGCATTCGATTAATCGTGCAGCCCTACCAATACCTAAACTTAATAACTACCTTACTAACTATAAATAAGCAGCAGATTAGGAGTTTACTGAGGCAAAAGTCATAGTTAGTGGTTTGTTAATGGTGAGAATTGGACCTCAAAATAAAGTGTGACCGAAAACCTTAAATATAAAATGTTTTTCAAAATGTTAAAAATTTAATTTATATATTCTTAAAAATTTATGACTAATGTATTTCTAAAACATACAAAAATCCTTAAATATAATAAATATATTCCTTAATTTTGAAAGTAATTTTAATATAATTTTTAAAAGTAATGTATATTTTTTAAAATAAATACATTGGTCTTGGTCATATTTAAAAATGTTTAGGAAAACTTGGATTTGTGCACTTTTCCTGCAGCTTACTCTGTGTTGTTCCATTATTTTTAGATGCTTTTCCAAAATTAAAGTATACTTGTATAGACAGTATTTTCCCATCTAAGGGGTGAAACTCTTAAAGGGGTCATATGATGTTGCTAAAAATAACATTATTTTGTGTATTTGGTGTAATGAAGTGCAACAATAAAGTTACTCCTTCTTTCTTTACGTGAACATTTGGGTGGCATTATGCAAATCTTCCCACATAGTGACGTAGGTATGTGGGGGCATGTTTGAACGAGCCGTTTTAGGTAGGCGTGGCTGACTCTTAACTTTTAAAAAGAATATCTCTTTGGATTTGAGACTTTAGTCTTTGCAACTTTACAGATCTTCTTTATGCACCAAGAGCTTCTAACACTCCAAAGAGAAAGGAAAAATTGAAATCGCATCATATGACCCCTTTAAGGTCTTAGTTTCAAAATCTATTCCTAACAGAGAAGTTCTGCATGCGCATTGGTTAAAACAATGCTTAATTTGGTCGGTATACATGTGTGTCGAACCAAAAGACCCCTGCCGAAAATTTTCAGTATGAATACATGGACCATTACACTCCATATATATATATATATAACATTTTTAGACCTGATTTTTATTTACGTTTTCTTAAATATGTCCAGTGTATACAAAAAAAAAACACAACCAATGTGTGTATTAGGGCTGTCAAAAAAAAATTTGAATTTCAAATATTCGTCAAATTTAAAATAAAAATCCACATTCCAATGCAAAAACGTTGCATTCGAATTTTAGATGTGCGTTAAGGAGGCAGCCTTAACGCACCATATTAGTGTCCATATTAGAGATAATCACCATGTTTAGAATGAAACCATCATATTTAAAAACATGATATTAATCATATCATATAATAAAATATAATTTGTTGTTACTACTGTAAATATATATTCAATTATTATTGGATCTCCTTAAATACTTTCAGAATCTTTACTTATTAAAACGATTTTGTTTCTGTATTTTAAAATATATTTTTTTATATTAACATATTTTAATGACCGTATATTTATTGAAATAAAATTATTTTATTTTTCAAAATGAGCAGAAAATGGTACAAACTATTTTGTTTCTGTATTTTAAAATATATTTTTTTATATTAACATTTTAATGACCGTATATTTATTGAAATAAAATTAATTATTTTATTTTTCAAAATGAGCAGAAAATAGTACAAACTTTGCTAAAGTGATTGTTTTGAACAAGTATTAACTTAGACATTATTCATAAAAAATAAAAAAAAATATACATTTTAGGCGCAGTGAATGGCACATTTTTTCTTAAGGTGGGCCTTTAGCCCCGTTGTACCCTATATGTATGTTACATGATATTTGAATGACATAATTGATTCTCCTCTCTGATTGGTTGGACAGTATCAACATCATAATGGTGTGGACTTTGACTGCGAACTGAGGATGCTCATCCATCAGAGTCTAGCTGGGAGCATCATTGGAGTGAAGGGCGCCAAGATTAAGGAACTTCGTGAAGTAAGACATTGAGAAGAGAATTTGAACCACAAATTATGAATTTCCTGTGCTGATCAAAACTTTTTTTCTCTTCCAGAGCACCCAGACCACCATCAAGCTCTTTCAGGAGTGCTGTCCTCAGTCCACTGACCGCGTAGTGCTCGTGGGGGGCAAAGCGGAGCAGGTTGTGGAGTGCATTAAGACGATGCTGGAGCTCATTGTGGAGGTCAGATTCAGACGGTTTGACATAGGGGTGTGCGATATGACGATTTTTGATTGTGGACGATAAAAATGTCTCCACGATCAGCTTTTGAAGAAATATCGTAGTATTGTGCTACAGTGCACATTCAGCTGCAGTTCTGGCGCCTCCGTCTCAATGTACTGTACAACGCGAAATACATTCACTACAGTGTTAACTCAGCGGTAGAGTTACTCTCACAGGACACTGCACTTATTAAAACTTTAGCACTTTAACAAAGATAAAATAACGACAAAGATTTTTATCTTCGCCCACTTTGGCCTAAATATCCGCCATTTTTTTTAATTTTGTTACATTGAAAGGCTTTGTCTTAACAATAGGGAAATTAGTTTGGCTGTAATGCTCAGACAACTTGCAAAATAGTAAAACCAGCATGACAAAGAATCGTGATAAAATCGTGAATCGTTTTTGCCATGTCGGCCACCCCTAGTTTGCCAGTGCTGTTTGTCCAGGTGTCATTAGACATGTTTCTCATGAGCTCTCTTTGTCTCTGCAGGCTCCCATTAAAGGTCGAGCTCAGCAGTACGACCCTAACTTTTACGATGAGACGTATGACTACGGCGGTTTCAGTGTGATGCATGAAGATCGGGGCCGTCGGCCTATGGGCGGCTTCTCCTCGAGGGGGCGTGGCAGCGGCGGTGGCTTTGATCGGACGCCCCCCAGCGGAGGCCGTGGCGGCCACCACATGCAAAACAGGAGAGACTATGATGACATGAGCCCACGCAGAGGCCCCCCTCCTTCCCAGAGAGGGGGAAGAGGAGGGAGTCGTCCTCCACGAAACATGCCCATGGGACAGTCACACCACAGGAGAAGGTGAGACATATACTTACGTCATCTATTTTTGGTTTTAGCCAAGAATTTTTAGTTTGGTTTATCATTAAGTATTGATTTGTGTTGACTGACAGTTTATGGATGCTGTATCTCTTTGTTTTGACAGTGATGATCAGTACTCCTACAGATCTCAGCGTGGCCACATGGATGAACGGCGGCAGTAAGTTTTTAATCTGGATCTGCGTTGTTTGTTTTCCCTTGGCTTTGTGTTGTGGAACAGTATTTGTTATAGTAGGATGTGATATTAGCTTATTGCTGCTTTGCTTTTTTTCTCTCCAGTGGGGAAAGACGAGGGCGCAACGATCGTTATGGAGGCAGCATGGTCAGTATTCAGTCTTTTTGTAATTTTATTATGTTTAGGTTTTTGATTCTCACATTTCTATTCTCTTCTCTCTTATTTTGCAGAATGATGGATACGGTAAGTTTGTCTTTAAATACATGCTAAATAAATAAATGCTATCTGGCTCAGGCTTTTTTTTCTTCTTTTTTTTCACCTTTTAAGTCATGTTTAGCCCCATCAAGGCCTTTGAAAACCTTTTATCAGCTACTGACAAACTTGCTCTGGCTGAGCACTACACACCATTAGAACAACATGTGGAGCAACCAATTTTTTATTTATTTTTTACATGCTGTTTAAGGGGGAATTAATCTAAAAAAAAAAAAAAAAAGCTATTTTGTTTGTCCAAAAATAAGTGTTTTGCAGATTTTACAGTTACAGTTTTACATGATGTTTCTGATTTAAATATTTACTGAGTGAATTCAACTAAATTGAGACACTTTTTGACATCGAAAAGACTATCGAAAGGGTGGCCCAGTTTACACAAGTCGTCTTCATCTTTACAAAAGATTTACCATAAATTATTATTTTTTTTTAAATCAGACAACAATTCATCTTGGAATTCCTCTTATCAGTCTGGTAAGTATTCCATCCTATTATAAAGAAGGCCAGCTGACTTTATTTATATTCTCCAGTAATTGTAAATTACTGTAACTTGTAAATCTCCCATTATGATGCTTTCCCTCTCTTTTTATGCTCAGGTGGAAGGAGCAGTTACAGTGAAGATCCTGTGATCACCACACAAGTGACGATTCCTAAAGATGTGAGTAAATCACTCGTAATGCGATGCGCTTTACACATGAAACACGTGTTTACCTCGCTCTGCTGTGACTCTCAGCTGGCGGGATCCATCATCGGTAAAGGCGGTCAGAGGATCAAGCAGATTCGTCATGAGTCCGGAGCCTCAATCAAAATCGACGAGCCCCTGCAGGGTTCTGAGGACCGCATCATCACCATCACCGGAACCCAAGACCAGATCCAGAACGCTCAGTACCTGTTACAGAACAGGTGTGACACATTCAACGACTTCAGCAGTTCACAGCTCAGTTAGTGTTGGCAAACGTACCGGGACTTCAGTACCAAGTCGATACTACAATTTCAAAGATGTAACAATGCCAGCCTTTACGCAGAGGAAGCTAAAACACAACACTTGCATTTAAAAGTGTAATCCAGCATTTTCTCTAAAAAAATCCTGTTGTCATCGGCGCACAATGAATCTCGGTAGCCTGGGCAATGAAGGATCCGTCAGTTGTATCATTCATACCAGGGGTGGCGAACGTCGGTCCTGGAGAGCCGCAGCCCTGCAGAGTTTTGCTTCAACCCTAATCAAACACACCTGAACAAGCTAATCAAGGTCTGAAGGGTTGCTAGGAAGCTACAGGCAGGTGAGTTTTAATTAGGGTTGGAGCTGAGCTCTGCAGGAGCTCTCCAGGACTGGAGTTCGCCACCCCTGATTTATACCCTGGGAAACGAAGGAGGCATTTTTTGAGGCCGCTTTTGAAGGAGCTCCTGACGCGCTGCGGTGACACGGCCAGAATTGGACGCAGCTAATGTGTTTTGCAGTGTTGAGCTTTGTAGCCAATCACAGACATGTTTGTTGAGCACGAGAGCACAATGGCCAATCAGAGGATTTTAAGTCAGAATCCCCTCATTATGAGTTTAAGCGTGAGCTTGCGTTCATTATAACCGACAAAGTATAAACACAATGTAAATAAGAGAAGTATTATGCAGTATAGACAGACTGCAGACTTTTTTTTTTACTCCGTCATTAAGCTTGTGCTGTGTTTGAACCAAAGTGAAATCAGCTTCATTGATTATAAACAGGGTTTCTGTGGGTCTTAAAAAGTCTTAATTCACGTTTAAAAAGGTATTAAAGCAGAGCAGAAACCCTTAAATTCATATCTATGAAAAAAAAAACATTCATTTATTCATCAATCAATCAGCATTTACTTGAAATTCAAATGTAAATTGTACAAAATTAAGTGAGTTTATACTTAAAACCAGAAAAAACATTGGGGAATGAAAATCTTTCTGTATATAACCTATTCTTAATTTAAATAAGTTTTATTTTTCACACTGCAAAGTTTCAGAAGTGATGACCGTAAGGTGAATCTGAAATTGCGATGGTTATCACAACATCGAGCATCGCAACAGACGTGACAAAAATCTGTTATGTCAGCTAGATCTTTGTGTTAAAGGGTTACTCCACCCCAAAATGAAACTTTTGTCATTAATCACTTACCCTCATGTCGTTCCAAACCCGTAAAAGCTTCGTTCATCTTCGGAACACTTCCGGGTGGCTTGTGACTGTCCCATTGACTGCCAAGTAAATTACGCTGTCAAGGTCCAGAAAAGTATGAAAGACATCGTCAGAATAGTCCATCTGCCGTCAGTGGTTTAACCGTAACGTTATGAAGCGACGAGAATACTTTTTGTACGCAAAGAAAACAAAAATAACCACTTTATTCAACAATTCGTCTCCTCCGCGTCACCGTAGCGCCATTTTGGAGAGTATTCACTGAACGCAAACCGAGTATACTGTTCTACTAGTCTGTGTCAACTGCACCACACGGATACGTTTTCTACGTTTATTTACGCTTTGATTTGAACGAAAACAGCGTATCCGTGTGGTGCGGCTGACAGAACAGCATACACAGTTTACGTTCAGTGGATGCTCTCCAAAATGGCGCTACAGTGACGCGGAAGATAGATATCTTAAATTGTGTTCCGAAGACGAACGAAGCTTTTACGGGTTTGGAACAACATGAGGGTAAGTGATTAATGACAACATTTTCATTTTGGGGTGGATTAACCCTTTAAGTATTGAACAATATTTGAAGGCTACATACTAAAGTTTTCATGTGTTGTAGCATTAATAACTAACACATTTTTTTTCATATTTTTATTTTCAAAAAGTTAACTGGTAACACTTTAGATTAGGAACACGTATTCACTATCAAGATTTTCCCTCAATAAACTCCTACTTTGCTGCTTATTAATAGTTGTAAGTTTAGGTATTGGGTCAGATTAAAGGACCTTAAAAAAGGTCATGCAGAATAAGGCATTAGTATGTGCTTTAATCAGCCAATATGCTAGTAATATGCATGTTAATAAGCAACTAGTTAACAGTGAGAATTGATCCTTAAAATAAAGTGTTACCAGCTAAATAAAAAACAAATAAACTACAATAGTGTTTGCTGTGGTAGTGAAGTTGGTACTGAGAGCCATAGAACTTTACTGGTATTGGTACAGACTACTGAAATGCTGGTACTCTAATCCCAGTGAGCTACAGCACTGTTGCTGACTGATCGTTTCTCTCGCGTGTTTTGTTCTCCAGTGCTCTGCACCTCTTGGGACGGCAGAACTGACCAGCCCACCTTTCTCAGGATGTCCATCCAGCTGCAGCTCAAGTCCTGTCCCCACGTGATGGCCTGACACCTGACGCGTCCGTCTGTCCCCTTCATAGGAATGAATCATAGAATCGAACCAGCCCGAGCCCTCTGGGTGTCCTTGATTGTGGATTTTGTGGGGTTGTTCTTTTTTTTTATTTTTTATAAATATTAATTTTATATGGGCCAACTGTCACTTCACAGAAATCTTGGATGAGCAGATAACTGCTGTTCAACAGGACATTGTTGTTGTTTTCTCTTTTGGAGTGAATGTTTTGTGAGTTCTGATGCTTTTCCACTATTCCAAACTCTTGATCCAGAATGTACACAGTCACACAACAATTATTATTAAAAAAAAATTTTTTTTTTTTTTTTTTACACCTCTTGTTTTTCTGAGCGTTCTAAAATGGCATTAGATAGAGAATGGAATGTAAATATCCAATGATACTATGGAAAATGATTACTCTCTCTGTTCCATGCGTGTAATGTTTTATCCTCAGAAATACAGATCATATTTTCACCAGGTACTTTTCTTGTATTGCTTTTCTCCTGTCTGTTGCTTGGTTTTTAAAATCTAGTGTTGGAAAAAAAAAAGTTTGCTCTACCTCTGGAATTTTTTGTAGGTCTGCCATCCTTAAAGAAGGCCCTCAATCGTGTTTTTTGTTGTTGTTTTTTTTTTAAAGAAGAGAAGAAAAAAGTGGATTTGAAGTTTTAGACTATATTTGTGTCAGAGCAGGACAATAATTCTCACGCTCCTATTCTTTGTTTTATTTTTCTTATCTTTATTTTTTTACTCTTGATTGTCTCAAGTTCTCCAACCAGGCATATTTGTAGAGTTTGTCATTTGTCTGAAATAAAGGAATTGCCATTTTTCCAGCGTGGTATGATTTTTAAATGGTGTCAGTACTATATAATGAAAATCTGGACAAACTAATTAATAATTAAAAACATATAAATGGTGTCAGTACTATATAATGAAAATCATGTCTGGACAAACTAATTAATTAATAATTAAAAACATAAACCAACAGTATAGGCCTACTTCACAAATGTATTTAACTGATGTTTTTGTGCATTCGTCCGAATGAGACTTTGCATTACACTAAACTACTGGCTATGGTGGGATGTGCTTAATTATTGTGAAAATAATGTAACCAGAGTCTCTATGGCCCTAAAAAACAGGCTTGATTTTCTTTAAGCAAAATAGAATTTTCTGATTTTGATTATAGGATGACATACTGTCCAGATCTGTTTCTCTTTTGTGTGAGATTGAGTAATTCTAATTCTATAGAATGTCATTGTATGGTGTATTATCAATTGCCAATCTAAATAATTAGAAGGGGGTTAAAGATTGATTGCAGACATGTTAAAAAAAATCGATCACTTGGACCTATTGCAGTACATTTAGTCCTGTGCTCTTACTCTGTTTGCTCTAAACATGCAATGCAAAATGTGAAAAGTTCAACTTGCCTCGGATATTTTTGCACTTTGGCCGACAGTAATCTTTATGACTTCACACCTTGTTTATGATAAATAAACGTTCAGATATTGTCTAACACAGTTTTCATTGTAGCATGCATATACATTAATTTTGTAGCATATAGGTTATGACCCCCTGTGGTGAAAATCACGTTTTTAACGTTGATTTTTACACGTCTGTGTGGTGTTTTAATATGCTTGTTATTTTGTTACAAATTTGCGAGATATTTGCATTAGACATTAATTGTGGCTTAATTGTCCAAATCAGTAAGGTCTGGTACAAAATACAATCTTAAAAAAAACTGTTCACGAAATACATGTAAATGGAATTTATTAATTCAAGTGCAAAAATGTCTGAGGCAACAGTTGAACTTTTCACATTTTGCATTGCATAAATGTGCAGAGCAAACAGAGTAGGAGCACAGGACACAATTTACTGCAATAGGTCCAAGTGTTCGATTTTTCATTCATTCATTTTAGATTAGTTTTAATGATATTTAAAGTTTCGCAACTTTTCTATAAACCGAATTATTGCGCATTTTTTGCGCACCTGTGGTCAGCTTGAAGCCAAAAGGGCCCGACACAATCCGCATGTCACACTACTACAGTGGCGTTTTAGCAAATAGCAACAAAACAAGCGGGAGAGAGTAGCTTGGCCAACACGGAAAACAAAAGCTAAAGTGTGTGTGTGTTTTCAAGTACAACTTGTTATTAGGTGTTTTACATCCGAGGAGAAAAGCCTGTAATATCTGCAGTTGATATACAACCTAATGTACTTTGTACAGAGAGACCTCCTGCACTCTCCTCACTTCTGCTGATATGAGCGTTGACTAAATTAAAGCAAGACTGTTTGATTACATTTACAAGGACTTTCAACTGAGTGGCGATTTTTTTGGACACGAAGACTTTTCAGTAAGTATAGTTTAACTACTCGCATCATGACAAAATGCAAGTTTCGAGAAAAGAGACAATATCACAATTGGTTAGAAAATTGTCATAAAATAAGGAATAAAATATCTACAACATTTTTAATGAATCGTTTAATCGATAATGATGACTTATTTAAATAAAAAAACACGCAGGTGAAATAGTTTACTGTTAGTTAATTTTTGTAGTATGCTGTGCACAGTATGCAACTTTTCTAATTAAGCAGAACTTAACTAATCAGATGGCTGCGTTCTAAAAACATACTGAGCAGGTACTTTTTTGAATAAGTACTTTTTGACTAAAAAAATGTTCTATATGGTTTTATTTTGTATGACTGTAATCCAGCCTTACTACAGTAAATGTGTCATGTTGTCATTGTCACGTGACCTACCAGTTGTGTCACTTCATTCACAAATGCTCTCCCATGGCCTCATGGGATTGTAAAGTGTGCACTAAATGCACACTTCAGAATCTGGCCAGAAGTATTAGATCATTCGGATAATTTTAATAAATACTGAATTTGGACATACTAGTCTTTTCACATACTTAGTGTAGCATGCCTAGTGTTTTTGCCTATTAAATAGTAGGGATTTATGCATATTCGGATGCAGCATGTGTGGAATACTGTAACCCGCAATGCAATGCGCTCAACTTTACCTTCCACTGTGACCAATGCACCAGTAATACCACACTTCAACTGTCATTGCATTCTACAGTGTCCTCCACTAATATTGGCACCCTTGATAAATATGAGCAAAGGCGGCTGTGAAAATAAATCTGCATTGTTTATCCTTTTGATTTTTAATTTAAAAAAATCACAAAATTCTAACCTATCATTGAAGTTAAACAATTGAAAGTGGGGGGGGGAAACCTCATTGTGAAATAAATGCTTTCTCTAGTTCATGTTGGCCACAATTATTGGCACCTAATTATTGCAACGTCCTTTTCCCAAGATAACAGCTCTGAGTTTTCTCCTATAATGCCTGAAGAGTTTGGAGAACACCTGACAAGAGATCAGAGACCATTCCTTCATCCAGAGTCTCTCCAGATCCTTCAGATTCACAGCTCCATGTTGGTGCTTCTTCAGTTCACTTGACTCATTTTCTACAGGGTTCAGCTCAGAGGACTGGGATGGCCATGGCAAAAGCTTCATCTCTGCAATTCTCCAGCTGTTATCCTTGGAGAGTCTTTGGCCACTCAAACTCTCCTCCTCACCGTGCATTAGGACGATATAGACACACGTCCTCTTCCAGGCAGATTTGTAACATCTTTAGTTGATTGGGACCTCTTAATTATTGTCCTGATGGTGAAAATGGGGATTTTCAATGCTTTAGCTCTTTTCTTACAGCCACTTTTTTGTTTTGTGAAGGTCAACCATCTTGTTCTGCAAATCAGAACTATATTCTTTGGTTTTACTCCTTGTGATGGATGATTAAGGGAATTTAGCCTTTGTGTTCCTCATATTTATAATCCTGTGGAACAGGAAGTCATGGCTGGACAGTTTCATGCTCCTAGTCACCCTGGTGTGCTAAAAATGTAAACATGAATGGGAAAATACTTCAGAGATATTTTACTCTTAAGAATTTCTAGGGGTGCCAATAATTGTGGTCATGGCCAACATGCATTGGAGAAAAACATTTATTTCATCATGAGATTTTCTCCCCACTTTTAATTGTTTAACTTCAATGATAGGTTAGAATTTTGTGAATTTTTTGAATTAAAGATCAAAAGGATAAACAATGCAGATTTATTTTCACAGCCGCCTTTGCTCATATTTACCAAGGGTGCCAATATTAGTGGAGGGCACTGCATTTGTTTTAATAGTATGCATTACTGTGCAGAATGCAAGCAGTATGCTAGTATTCAATTCTCAACAACATTTCTTTTCACACAGAAACCGATGGAGAAGCCACTGTCCCCTCGAGAGTCTGGTCAGTTTGTGGCGGAGCGCAGTCGAGATGTTTTCGTGGATGAAGATGGAGTCAAACGTGTGGTGCAGATGATCTATGATCTCTGGGAGAGCGAGGAGTTCACAGCCAGCGGCTGGAAGAAGATGAATCCTCTGGCCCCTCCGCCAGACTCAGACGAAGCCATCAACTGGGTGTTTGTGACCGACACCATGAACTTCTCCTTCTGGCCTGAGAGGGAGGAAGAGCAGTGTGAGGTGGTGTGTAGAGGAAACACCTATCGAGGGTACATGTCTCTCTGTGCTGCTGTGACCAGAGCTGTGGATGAAGGTGATTGGATTTCTGTCTCTCCTTTTCATTTGATCAGAACATTATTTTGGTCATGAAAACTCTCGGAGGGATTGGCATGGTAATGTACATGACAATGTTAATGTGTTTGGTCTTGGTGGAATAGATCTGCTACGCTGCTGCTGCTGCAGAGCAAGTACCGAGACTTGCTACTGCCAATACATCCACAACATGCTGCTGTGAGCATGTAAGAAATACTGCTGCTGCACATATAACATACATGAAATAACCCCCCCATTGCATACATGAATCACCTCGTAGCAGATCTATACAGGTGGAGCTGGGGAAGGTGAAGGGTTTCTGAAGCAAGCACTAGTCCTATATTTGAATGTTGGGCAGCGAGCTCATTGGCTACCGATACAGGAGAGAGCCAATCAGCTGTGAATTATGTCATTATGTCATATTGAGTTAGACCTATCGGACTGCGCCATCTAGAGTTTCATGCCAGAACTGTGTATATGTTTAACGTTATGATATGTGTGTGATGTCTTTATTTAGGAGTGCCCATTACCAACCCCACTTACTTCTCTCAGATCAGTGAGGCCGAGCTGGCGAAAGTCCTGCGCTCAGACAGCGATACTCCCATGCCGATGCTGAAAGAGCGTCACCAGGCCCTGACAGAGGCCGGCCGAGTGCTCATGGAGCATGGCGGATCCTTCCGGATATTCATGAGTCGCTGTGAGAATGATGCAGAGAAGATGGTGAAGTACATTGTGGAGAATATACCGTCATACAGAGACGAAGCCATGTACGAGGTAAAAATATTCACGTACGTGAAGGCAGGGCAGGTGATTTAGACACTTTTTGTTGTGCTGATTGAAAGTCTCTACACATCCCGGTAGCAATCAATAAGTTAGGTTGTCTAAATGTATTCATATGTATTTCTATCGTCTGTGGAAGGCACAGGACCATGAAATGTTCGTCCAATCATATTCCTTTGTCTGAGGGCTACGGTAGGCTGTTTTACCTGCCTGTCAGTGTATGTATTTGCATACCTCCGTGTGACCCTGTTCACACAGACATGATACGTCATCAGAGCGTTCATTACACTACTGCAGAACGAGCGAGAATGGAAGGCGTTATTATTGTAATATTATGCGCTTCATACTGTAATGTTTTCTCGCCGGTGAATGAGACGTGAGGTAATCTGACAGCGTTGCATTCATCCGTCTCTTATCGTGTCGCTGCTTAGCCTCTGGTCTGCCTGAGTGCGTTCATGTGTTTTGAAGGAGGTGTGGCTTTGGAGAGTGATTTGCAGGAAAGGTGGGATCTTATGCTTTCAAAGCTAGCTTGCTATTGCAAGCCTCTCCAAAATTGCCTACCCTGCCTTTAAAGGATGGATTCAGATTAGAACTAGCTCAGCTTTAATAATAAGTGCGCTTAATTGTATTGAATGTGCATTTGGTGTGTACTTCAAATTAGGGCTGTGCAAAAAATCGAATGCGATTTTCATGCGCATCTCGTCAGTAAAGCCGCTCCTGTGATTAGTAGTAAATCTCCAGAGCTGTAGTTCACTGACAAGCTACACAAAATCGCATTCAAAATCGCAGGCGATTCATTGCCGATTTTGAACGCGATTTTATGTAGCTTGTCAGTGAACTACAGCTCAGGAGATTTACTACTAATCACAGGAGCGGCTTTACTGACGAGATGCGCATGAAAATCGCATTCGATTTTTTGCACAGCCCTACTTCAAATCTTTAAAAGTATATTTATACATTTTTAAAAATTTTAACATTTAAACATTTAAAATGCCACTTAAGTGTACTTAAAGAGAGACACTTTCATGACTGTTTCTTAACGCACTTAAGTACACTTTTAAAAAGGCACTTTGTAATAATGTCAAATTAAAAGTTTACTTTAAAATATATTTTCCCCCTAATACTTTACAGAAGAACACTTATTTTGATGTGCTGACTAACATACTAAAGCACATGTAAGGTACTTGATTATAATATTATTAACTTTAGTGTGTTATTCAAATATCTAGAGTACTTATAATTTAAATGTACTAAATTGCAACATCATTACTGATATGTAATTACAAATATATTTTAACACATGACACACATTTCAATAGAAATTACATTTAATTTTAGTTTACTATAAATGCTTGTCAGTACATTAAGCAGTACACTTTAACTATATTTCAAAGACAATATAATTAAATATGAAATTACATATAAAGATGTACTACATAAGTCAGTCAAAAAAGCACTTTTAAGTTCAACTTAATATATTTATTATACATTTAAACTACAATGCATTTTTAGTAAGCAATTTACATGCTTACTTAAGTCCTACTTAAAGGGATAGTTCACCCTAAAATTAAAATGTTATGTTAATTTATTCACTCTCAGGCCATCCAAGATGCAGGTGATTTTTTTGTTTCTCTTCAGTAGAACAGTAAAGAAGATTTTTAGCTGAAATCGTGGTCTTTGCTGGTTCATAAAATGCAAGTCAGCATCCATCTTTGAGAATGAAAAAAAAAGCATATCAACACAAAATGAATACCCATGGCTCCTGGCGATATATTAAGGTCTTATGAAGCGAAACGATCGGTCTGTGCAAGAAACTGAATATTATATTTATAACATTATTACCTGCAATCCACAGCCTCAGGCTAAATCTGATTCTTTTCCATGAACTGGTTCTTTCAGACAGTTTGTGTCAGTGAACTGGTTCACTTCACTAGTTCGTGAATTGACGTGGATGTTTTACACGTCTAAAGCACTGTATACTGTAAAGTGAATGAACTTGTCTTCACCTTTTTACATAAACAATGAGAAACCATAAAAACTTTCATTTGGCTTCTTCATTCAAGTGCGATTTATTTATTGTGTCCCAAATCACCTTTTTAAACATATGCTAAACCATACCTCTTTTTCGAAAGTAATATCACCTCATGATAACCTCACATTTTGTTGATATTGTAGGGTAAGAGGATCTCATTTTATAAGAGAGCTCAGATCCTTGTGGCAGACTTCTGGGGCATCATGGAGGCACGAGGGGAGGGACACATCCCTAACCTGGACTACCTGACCATGTTCGCTGACTACAGGGTGCCACAAGGCCTCGTGTACCTTGGAGCTTTACGCTACTCTGATGCCCTCATGGAGACATTGAAAAACGGTTTGTTGCACCTTTTTGATAAAATATAATGTACTCAATAGTCATACAAATACTACCATTAAAATAGATTTTGTGTTCGCTAACCAAAATATACTTTAATATTCGTATATAATAATATACTATGTCAAAATTTTAGATATCTTATTTCGATTGTTGGGTGGAACATGGACATTTCTTGACAGGTTTTGCTATATTAATCCTTAAAGTCCCCATGAAATCAAAATTAAAGTTTTTTTGCATTACTGATGTGAATTACAAATATATTTTAACACATGACACACATTTCAATAGAAATTACATTTAATTTTAGTTTACTATAAATGCTTGTCAGTACATTAAGCAGTACACTTTAACTATATTTCAAAGACAATATAATTAAATATGAAATTACATATAAAGATGTACTACATAAGTCAGTCAAAAAAGCACTTTTAAGTTCAACTTAATATATTTATTATAAATTTAAACTACAATGCATTTTTAGTAAGCAATTTACATGCTTACTTAAGTCCTACTTAAAGGGATAGTTCACCCTAAAATTAAAATGTTATGTTAATTTATTCACTCTCAGGCCATCCAAGATGCAGGTGATTTTTTTGTTTCTCTTCAGTAGAACAGTAAAGAAGATTTTTAGCTGAAATCGTGGTCTTTGCTGGTTCATAAAATGCAAGTCAGCATCCATCTTTGAGAATGAAAAAAAAAGCATATCAACACAAAATGAATACCCATGGCTCCTGGCGATATATTAAGGTCTTATGAAGCGAAACGATCGGTCTGTGCAAGAAACTGAATATTATATTTATAACATTATTACCTGCAATCCACAGCCTCAGGCTAAATCTGATTCTTTTCCATGAACTGGTTCTTTCAGACAGTTTGTGTCAGTGAACTGGTTCACTTCACTAGTTCGTGAATTGACGTGGATGTTTTACACGTCTAAAGCACTGTATACTGTAAAGTGAATGAACTTGTCTTCACCTTTTTACATAAACAATGAGAAACCATAAAAACTTTCATTTGGCTTCTTCATTCAAGTGCGATTTATTTATTGTGTCCCAAATCACCTTTTTAAACATATGCTAAACCATACCTCTTTTTCGAAAGTAATATCACCTCATGATAACCTCACATTTTGTTGATATTGTAGGGTAAGAGGATCTCATTTTATAAGAGAGCTCAGATCCTTGTGGCAGACTTCTGGGGCATCATGGAGGCACGAGGGGAGGGACACATCCCTAACCTGGACTACCTGACCATGTTCGCTGACTACAGGGTGCCACAAGGCCTCGTGTACCTTGGAGCTTTACGCTACTCTGATGCCCTCATGGAGACATTGAAAAACGGTTTGTTGCACCTTTTTGATAAAATATAATGTACTCAATAGTCATACAAATACTACCATTAAAATAGATTTTGTGTTCGCTAACCAAAATATACTTTAATATTCGTATATAATAATATACTATGTCAAAATTTTAGATATCTTATTTCGATTGTTGGGTGGAACATGGACATTTCTTGACAG
>NW_015643581.1:3549-22518 GCF_001515625.1 Sinocyclocheilus rhinocerous | reverse complement strand
AAGGGGCGGGGCTGCTTGATATGTCCCGCCCTGTCTTCCTGTTTCAGTTAAAATGATGTCAACACACAGAGTAAAGGCCCGTTCACACCAAGAACGATATCATCCGTTTATTCTAAGCGCACATCTGCTATTCTTTAATATTGAGAACGATTTTTAGAACTATATCTTTATCGTTATCTTTATAGTTATCGTCCTTGGTTTGAACGGGCCTTAACGCTGCGTGTTTCTAAGCATTTCAGGGGACCTTTAAATAATGGACCGGTAATCTCATCAGTATTGTTGTAGTGATTGTTAGTTGTTTGACAGGTGAAGTGTTGAGCTCAGGTGAGAGGAGAGAGGTGGAGATCAGGGGTTGCTCCATCTGGTGTGTGGAGAGAATCCGGCAGCATCTCTGGAAGCTTGTGGAGGAGAGAGACGGGAAGAGCTGCCACATCAACTCTGCTCTAATTGACTTCTACCTGTGGCCATATGCTAAAAAACACCATAAAGAAATGGCACATATTCCAATACATCACACACGCTGCATCTACTATTGACAGCATCAGTTCTTTTTTGTGTCATGCTGTTTATACCTTTAAATAAAGTTATGAAAATGAGGTGATGTACATCTGTAATGTTTAAATGTATAATTATACATGTATAACTTATTTTGTTAGCATGAGAAAACAGAGGTGAAACAGCCACATACTACAAAAGTTTTATAAACAGAAAGTTAGCATCGAGTAACATACATTTTAAATACAGCTTTGTTAGTTACGTTCCCCATTTTTTCTCTGCCAACGAAAATATTTCACAGGAGAATCACGTGTTGTGCATCTCAGTCATGATGCCTCCTTCTTGAATGAATCTGTGGTTTGAAAGAATCAATTGCATCGAACACAGACAAGATGAGTATAACAAATTATTTATTTCTTTTCAGTAAGAAATCATAAAGACATTAATTTTCATGCACACAGTGGACTCCAGTGTTTAACCACATTTGATTGTGATGTCTAGAACTTTATACATTAACTAGTTGGTTAAAAGCAGTTGCAACTATAAAAGTGGAGTCTGTTCACATGTTTGCATATGCCTCTTGGTTTGATAACGTGCAATGACATACATTTTCAGTTATTTGTGTAAATGCAATGCAAAACATTGGCATTTTTCCCCCCATCACCATGTCCCTTTAGGGGCTCCGCAGAGCACTAGTAATCCAGATCTGGAGATCTGAAAAAGTGTGTATCTGGATCAGAGTGATTCAATCCAATTTTGCTTTGAAAAACCGGCACAAAAGTAAGATGGGTTACCTGATCCTGGATAGCAAAAGATGGGATTTCCAAATCTGATCCAGATTACATTTTTTGAACAACTGGCCCCAGAGTTTAAGACCGTTTTGATGGTTGATACCAACTTGCAGACCTACTAAAACAAGAAATGTGTGTAATTGGACTTTTTGTCTCATACCAGTTAGTGAGATATTACCCGTACGCATTTATTTGATTTGAATTGATTTCTGATAACTTTGCAAATTTATTAAAAAGAAAAAAAAAACTGAAATATCACATTAAAACAGATATTAAAATGTAGGTCAGGTGCATTCGATTTCTCTAGAGCACCTTTGAGAAGTTTCTACACTTTGACTGGAGTGAATCTGTGTCAAATTCAGTTGATTACGTCTGTGAAAGGCTATGAAACCTGCTGAATTGAAGTGTATACCTGTGTTTGTCCAAATAATTCAAAATCTAACTATATTTAGAGTTATGTAATCATATTACAGATCTCCCTATTCCTTTCTCTCGCTCTCTATACAAAAAAAAATACTGATTAATGTTTCTGGTGATTAAAGAGATGTTTAAAAATAAAAAAAAAAAAAAAAAGTCTCTCTTTCTCTTCTTGTTCAATAAAATGAAGTTCAATGAAACGTTGCTCTTTGGCCATTAGATGATAATTTTTTACTTGACCTGAGGAGGCTGGTGAGTGGCTGTTTCCCCTCACAGCCACATGAGGGTGGCAGACACGCTTACATCACGAACATTATTGTGCTTGGTTTCGGAAAGTATCATTTGCACATTTATGCACTCATAATAGTAAGAAATTCAACTAAACCCACTTCAGTGAATGTCTTACTACACTCTCCCATTCTGTCTTCTACTACCCCACCTTTCAATAAGAATCTGACAAAAACCTCTCTTAAAGGGACAGTTCACCCAAAAAAATGACAATCCTGCCAATTTACTCCCGTGTGTCGTTACAAACCTGTATGAGTTTCTTTTTTCTGTTGAACACACACACACACACACACACACACACACAAAGAAAATTTGAAGAATGTTGGTAACCAAATAGTTGAGAGAAGCCATGGACTTCCACAGTATTGGAAAATATATATATATAAATATATATTTTTTCACACACACACACATATATGTATATATCATATCACTCTGGTTTACACAATGAAAGGTCTACGTTACAAATTTACACCCAGATCCATAGTCTTTCCCTGCGTTTATTCGGTCCAGAACTACAAACACGAATAAAACGCGTTAAAAACTACAAACGTGGCGGATGCGTGCGATCGACGGTTAGGCAGAGAGGTTTACAAAAAGGGGTTTGAGTTACTAATAATCAACATTTAACCTGGTAAAAAATATGTATTTATTGTTATGCGTGTTATATTTCATCTGCAACAGCAATGTGAACTGTTATAAACATCCATTTGGTCGTTAACTTTTAAATGCATCATTATGCAGAAAATAAAGCAGAGTTCTCTGCGTGAAAGACCCGCGACTGGCAGATCAACGTGCTAAGTTACTTTTCTCTCCAGTACGGTAGGAAGTTAAATGAAATGAAATGTGGAGGATGTTAACTGTGACAAGATGATTGACAGGCCAGTTCATTGTTGCCAACTAATTTTCGGGGGAAGTTGCTAAAGGAAGGTCGATTTGGTCATCATCAAACCTACTGCTTCCACTAGGTTTAGCTCTGATCTTTTTGATCGTTTGTCTTGGTGTACTCTCTCCTCCACTACTCGCTTCAGACCATGCTTTTTTCCTTGTCTTTTTAGTTCGGTTAACCTCCATATCTGAAGGCCACCCATCATCATCACCATCTGAATCATAACCCATTGCTACACTCACGATACAGTTTGATTACAATCCACCGTCTCTTCCAACGCAAAGTTCAGTCCAATCAGACAATAGAGCTCGTTCTCGCACATCTTTTTAAAACGCTCTTGACCGTTTACATACGGGGCCTATAAAATAAGTGAACAGAATGACGCTAAGCATGAAGTGGGCGGGGCTTTGTCTTAAACGACGTTTCTAATTGGTTAGTTGAATTTGTCTTCAGCTGTTTTATTTTTGTTATTTTTTTGACATTTAATTTGGATGCATACTAATAATTTTCTCATTTTCCAGACCGCGGCTGAATTGATGTTGTCACGTGATATCTATTGCTTTTCTCATTGTTGATTAGGATCGATTAATCACAGTCATTTGTGATTACTGGATGAAACATTAATTTAATAGGTCTATATGTGACCCTGGACCACAAAACCAGCAACGACTATAGAAATACTTTCAATAGGTTCAATTTTTTTTTTCAAACTGAGATCTGAAAGATGAATAAATAAGCTTTCCATTGATGTATGGTTTGTTAGGATAGATACAACTATTTGAAAATCTGGAAACAGTACAATGTATGGTTGGCTATTGCTACAAATATACCCATGCTAATTATGACTGGTTTTGTGCTCCAGGGTCACAGGTACTGCACTGTCAAGTATATACATTCATAGAATTAAATAATTATAAGTTGTAGGATACAAACGTCGTAAGTGACACAAAAAACGTTCTTATGGTTGATGCAGTTGAACTGAGATTGAGCTTTCTGAGCCTCAGAGCGCCACCTGGAGTGAACACGAGCAACGGACAACATTTCCCCCCCAATCCAATAGTATCACCCTCGAAGCCTTTGTGTCCGTTCAGGCCGCCATACTCTCTCCTTGTGTTTGCTGTTTCTACTCGCACGAAGCCGAGGATACCGACAGTCCTAAACAGGTGAAAGTTTGTTTAGTTCGTTTTAACGGCGCCTTACATGAGTGTGCTGACTAGCATAAAACATGTTCAGGAAAAATGACAGCGATAGCACGCGTTTGTTACTTGTGTTCAGCACTAGCGAGCTAAAAAAAAGTCTAAGCTAGCGACATTTTGGGTATCAAATGGTGCGATAATTAAAACTGCAGTATGTCTAGGCAGTTTCTGTTTTTTAAAAAGCCTAAAATATATAACGACAAATATATCGGAGCTGTTCTTGTTGTCCACCAATACAGCAACAATCGGTAATTATTACTACACCTCTTTATGTTGTGAAGTGCTTATAACTCTACAGCTAACAGATTTAGGATTTTTCAATGCAAATTAAAGCTGGTTTTATTTGTTTCTGTCAGTTCATTATACTACCAGATATGTGTCTGTTATGTTTTCCTAGCACTGATTTTTTTAATGCTACGAATCAATGTAAATCGGTGTTTACACCAGCACTAACCCTGATAGCACGCGTACATTACAGAGACGTCTGTTTGACGTCTGCATTTACATCTGCAAGAGGTATTTTTTAGTGTTTGCTCATCTGCAATACGTCTAAAGGACGTTTCCTTTCAGATGTAAAATAGACGTTTATTAGATGTCTTTAAGATGTTTATGATTTAGAATGTTCCTAAATCTGACATCTGTCAGATGTTTGTACACAGCAGATGCTTTCCAGATCAAGCGATCTTTAACAGACGTACCTGTGCTCTCTGAGAATGACTGATTCAGTGATTGCATGTGTGATGTGCTTGTTGATCGTCTGGTTGATTGCAGGTTCAGGATGGCATCAGCAGTGATCTCAGTGCCCACCACGGCGTCCCGCTTCGCTCTGCTGCAGGTCGACTCGGATTCGGAGTCCGATTCGGATGCGGGGAAACCGAAGGCGGGTCGTGGAGCAGGGAAGCCCTGCTCAGGGAAATCTCCCAGCGGGAAGACCAACCAAAATAATGACAAAAAGAAAGAGAAGAGAAGACGAAAGAAGGAACAGCAGCAAAGTGAAGCCAATGAGGTGAAAATCTGTGTCTTGTTCTATCTATCTATCTATCTATCTATCTATCTTATCGGTCTCTATCTATCTATCTGTCTATCTATCTATCTATCTATCTATCTATCTATCTATCTTATCGGTCTCTATCTATCTTATCGGTCTCTATTTATCTATCTATCTATCTATCTATCTATCTATCTATCTAATCGGTCTCTATCTATCTATCTATCTATCTTATCGGTCTCTATCTATCTATCTTATCGGTCTCTATCTATCTTATCGGTATCTATCTATCTATCTATCTATCTAATTGGTCTCTATCTATCTATATCTTATCTATCTATCTATCTGTCTGTCTGTCTGTCTGAGTGTCTATCTAATCGGTCTCGATCTATCTATCTGTCTATCTATCTATCTATCTATCTATCTATCTATCTATCTTATCGGTCTCTATCTATCTTATCGGTCTCTATCTATCTATCTATCTATCTATCTTATCTGCCTCTTTCTATCTATCTTATCGGTATCTATCTATCTATCTATCTATCTATCTATCTTATCGGTCTCTATCTATCTATCCATCTATCTATCTATCTTATCGGTCTCTTTCTATCTATCTTATCGGTATCTATCTATCTTATCGGTATCTATCTATCTATCTATCTAATCGGTATCTATCTATCTATCTATCTATCTATCTGTCTGTCTGTCTGTCTGAGTGTCTATCTATCTATCTATCTTATCGGTCTCTATCTATCTATCTATCTATCTTATCGGTCTCTATCTATCTATCTATCTATCTTATCGGTCTCTATCTATCTATCTATCTATCTTATCGGTCTCTATCTATCTATCTATCTATCTTATCGGTCTCTATCTATCTATCTATCTATCTTATCGGTCTCTATCTATCTATCTATCTATCTTATCGGTCTCTATCTATCTATCTATCTATCTTATCGGTCTCTATCTATCTATCTATCTATCTTATCGGTCTCTATCTATCTATCTATCTATCTATCTATCTATCAGTCTACAGTGTTGGGGGTAACGCATTACACGTAACTCAAGTTGCGTAATCGGATTACTTTTTTTCAAGTAACTAGTAAAGTAATGCATTACTTTTTAATTTACAAAACAATATTTGAGTTACGTTTTCAAATAAGTAACAGCAGTTTCTTGATTTTCCCATTTATTGACTGACAGTTCTCCTGTATGGAAGCCCGTTTCCGCCAGTGAACAAAAATAAAAAAGGTATTTGCGACTTTTGAGCTCACAATTCTGACTTCTTTTCTCGCAATTCAGACATTTTTTTATCAAAATTGTGTCATATAAACTCACAATTCTGACTTTTTTTTTTCTCAGAATTGTGAGATATAAAGTCTAGCTCTGAGGAGGAAAAAAAAGACTGATATGTTCTCAGAATTGCCATTTTATATCTCGCAATTCTGTCTTAATTTCTCACAACTGTGAGTTTATATCTCACAATTCTGAGAAAAAAAAGTCAGAATTGTGAGCTAAAAAGTCGTAATGACTTTTTAAATTTTTTTATTAAATGGGCTTCCATGCTCCTGTCCCCATGTTGAGAGAAATTGGGAGTAAGTGCAGAGGCACTGTGTAAACAGTAGTGGTTAATGTAGTTCTAAACTAAATGTGAACATGGATTTACTCATCTCACTTACACAAAAACAGATTCAGTCTTCCTCAAAATGAATAATAAAACAAATGCAAACTCAGAATATGACACAAACCTTTATATCTCACAATTCTGAGAAAAAAAAGTCAGAATTGTGAGCTAAAAAGTCGTAATGACTTTTTAATTTTTTTTATTAAATGGGCTTCCATGCTCCTGTCCCCATGTTGAGAGAAATTGGGAGTAAGTGCAGAGGTGCTGTGTAAACAGTAGTGGTTAATGTAGTTCTAAACTAAATGTGAACATGGATTTACTCATCTCACCTACACAAAAACAGATTCAGTCTTCCTCAAAATGAATAATAAAACAAATGCAAACTCAGAATATGACACAAACCTGCAATTATTAAATATGTCGGTCGTGCATATCCGCCATGTTTGTAGTTTGCAACACTTTTTATTTGTGTTTGTAGTTCTGAACCGAATCCTTCACCAAAGCACAGTGGATTGTGGGCAATATTAGCCATTCGAGTGTGCATGGATCTCCACACTTCAAAAATCGACCTGAAATCGTACACCATCCAGGGACTTTTGGCATGCTATTTCAACACTATGCTTTGGGACACACTTATTCTACTCTCACACACTAATTAGGATGGATAGGATGAATATTGGGAAGCAGGGTTATTCTTCATGCAGTCCAGAATAAAAAATAGAAGTTTTTTTATATTAAAAACTAACAAGCAAACCCAACCCAGATGAGAAAAAGTAACATAATGCATTACTTTCCATAAAAAGTAACTAAGTAACACAATTAGTTATTTATTTAGGGAGTATTATATTGTAATGCATTACTTTCTCCAACTCTATCTATCTATCTATCTGTCTGTCTGTCTGTCTGTCTGTCTGTCTGTCTGTCTATGTTCTGTCATTTTACATATCTATCAATCTTTCTATTGTTCATTCTATCATCTATCTTTTGTTCTCTCTGTCATTCTGTCTAATTCTATCTGTCCTTTTATAAATCCATTAATTCTCTTATCTATCTGTTCTGTATGTCGTTCGTCTGTTTGTTTGTCTATCTCTCTGTCTATTCTGTTTTCTGTTCTATTCTGTCTATTGCCTATTCTGTCTGTCTGTCGTTTTCTCAGTTGTTAGTTCTGTATATCTTTGTTCAGTTGTTCATTCTGTCATCTATATATTTGTCTTTCTGTGTATCGTTCTGTCTATTGTTAACTCTGTCTGTCTGTCTAGAGCTCTGTGTACCTACCTGTCTTTCTAAGCAGTTGGGCCCCATGTTTGTTTCTGGAGCTAGCAATGATGATGAATCAGAGTTGATGTTTATAACATCCTTGCAGGCACAGAGGGTGGTGTGTTGTAGTAGTTCTGTTTTGGGTAAAGCATCAGCTAAATGACTAACAAAGAGTGTTTGTCGTTACACACTGCAGCTCAGAAGTCTTGCTTTTAAGAAGATCCCTCAGAAGTCAACAGCACCTCCCTCCACGCTCACGCTGCAGGATTTAGCCAGTGATCTGATCAACCCGGCAGCGGTCCAGCACGGCTCCAAGCCCCAGGAGAGCTGGCAGGACTGGAAACAGAGAGATGCACAGGTAAACCTTCTCACTAAACCTCAGAATCTGACTTTCATATGGCCCATTTCTCTCCGGCTTTATGCAAACATCTTCATGCTTGTGTTTGTCCCAGCTGACCAGTGACTTGTATGAGGCGGATCTGGAGAAGGCCTTGATGCTCAGTAAACTGGAATTTGAGCAGCATAAAAAGGTACCATACTAAGAGAAGATTAAATTTAACGACTCTAAAAAATGCCATGTGGTGTAACCATCAAGTTAAAAGTAATGACATCTTAATCAAATGTTTTAAATATTTTCATTTACTAAAAAAGAAAAAAAAAACTAATTATTTATTAATTCATACCATTCAGGTTTACTTTTTTCTGAACTATCCTTATCTTCTAAGGAGGTCAAAATTATTATAAAAAGGTCAAATTATCTAATATTTTAAGATACTTTGCACCAAGTCTCCAGTCCAGGAGCCTATATACAGTCAAACCAAAATTTCAGACACCTTCAATGTTTCTCACATTATTACAGTTTATTCGCTATAGTTTAGAAAATGGTAATAAAATATGTCAAGAACACGGAGTTAAACTGTCAGAACAAATTAATCTTGATAATGTCAGATAACTTTGATAGAAAGGTATGTAATGAATTCGGTTGAATAGCTGTCAGCTCTTAAATTTAAGCACACAATTAGATAATACCACTTTAGGTCAACCAACCAATTACCAAGCAATGCTTAATTTTGTTGTAATTGTCGCATTAGCAATTAAAGAAAAACACTTAAGCAAAACATGGTCAGGTCAAAGTGTCTGAATAATTTTGGTCCCAAATTTTTTGTCAATTTTACTGGTAGTCCACTGTATGAAGAGTTTTTGTGTATAATATGTCTCAGTTTACTTTATTTTGCTATCCCCACTTACTAGGGATGTAACGATTAACCGCGAGCCGGTTGAAAATCGATTTAAATATGTGACGATTCAAATCGGTTGAGATGCTAAAAGAATCGCGATTCAGTTAGGGGTAGGAGTTTATATGAATGCATGTCTGAGGAAAGTTGTTAACATTCAACCCGTTCTTTATCATCAGTAGTATTATTTGTGATTTGAATTTTGTGAACGGGAGTTTCTCTTTTGCTGTGTTAAGCCGCGGGCTTCGGATATTTTCACTTTCGAATTCGCGATCTTGTCACTGTTTTGCTTACATACATCTACACACCTTTCATTTTTTAAGACTAAAACAAAAGATGGATTCATTGTTATTCCTAATAAAAAAGCACTACAACAATAAATCAGTAATATACAATGACAAACTATAGCTTACAAAACATTTATTAACAAAAACGAATAAGATGAGGCATGGCACACACCACATGCTGTATTATATACCGACTAATAAATTACAGAACGTTTAGCAAACACTGAGGAATCAAATAAAAAAATTAATAAAAGAGAGCTTCCAAGGTAAACAGCAAAGATAAGTTTTTCAAAAATGAAAACAAAAAGAAAAGTAAAACTAACGGTGACAGTGCTTCCATGTTCCCCCCCCACAAGAATGCCAGCATGTTCACCTTCTCTGGTTTAAGAAGCGGTCTTTTACTTGACTTTCGCTTGAAAACCATCCATCGTTTCCCAAGTGCTATATTAGTATATTATTATAGTGTTATATTTCAATTTCACAAAGAAACGTACAGTATTTTGTCTACGCAATAATAAAAGGACACATTTAATTTATAATTTGTCTTAAATCTCATTTTGTAAAAAAAAAAAAACGTGAATCGAATCGAATCGTGAAATCAAAATCGTGAATCGAATCAAATCGTGAGTTGAGTGAATCGTTACATCCCTACCACTTACATAAATGAACTATAGTGTCCTGCATATATATATATTTATATATATATATGTCATTTTTTCCCCTAAGATTAAAGAAAGCAATACAAGATAAAATATATTACCAAACTATTTAAGTAAAGTTTTCAAAAGGAAGGTTTTTAAGGAAGTTTTCAAAAATTTATTTAATGTTTTTTTTGTTTTTTTATATTTTTCATATCATACAATATATCAATACAGTTATATTACAATTACATTTCTGACTTTCATGATTTAATCTCCACCCAAAAGTCTAAAAACGTAATATACAATTCAGTAGAAAATTAAATCATGGAAGAGGTGTATTCAATTATGTATGATTTGCATTCATGTATTTTTTTTAACACATTAATAGATAAAATGACAAAAATGACTTTGATGTGATATTCAAAGCAGTCAGACTCAGTACCTTGTCATGTAACTCTGAGGAAGAGGCAGGCAGGGGAAGAGCAAGAAACAAAGTAATGGTATAATTGAATATCATCGTAATTCACCAAGTGTTATTATAACTAGGAAAGGCAGTGCAAAACTACTGCTTCACAACAGTATCCTTTGAGCTTGAAGTGGAGACCAACTCCTTCTCTCTAAACTGTGATAATCATACAGAACACAGTATAGATTAAACTCTAACAGAACACAATTTAAAATAAAGTAATAAGTATAAATTAATATGTAATATAGATAGAATGAAAAAACTAATGTGAAACTAGTTGAAGAGATATAGAAATAACATGAAGTGCGTCACAAATGTCTAGTATATTTGCTTTCTTTATGCTGCACACACACAGGTTGCTATTAAGAGCTTCGCTACCTCATTCTGAAATGATTTCCTAATTTTCCTGATATAATGATTTGTTTACCGTCTACCACATGATTATACATGGGGCTATGCAGGTCTTCCTAAAATTAAGCATGTTAGTGGAGTGTGTATATGTAAACCTGTTGATGAAAGGTTTATTGTTTGAATAAACTTTGAAAAAATGACTTAAATGGCTATTTGGAAGTTGAAAATGGTAGAAAACTATACATGTAGCATGGAAAATTCCCAACAAAGTTTTTTTGTTTTGGTAATATTTTTATTCCACAGGACACATAACATTTAACAAAAGTGACATTTTTTTTGTAACATTATGAACATTATTATTTTAAAGAAATGTTTTCTTATTTATTTATTTACTTTCTATTAATCTAAGAATCCTGAAGAAAAAAGTATCCGGGTATCCACAAAAATATTAAGCAGCACAACTGTGATGATAAGAAGAAAATGTTACTTGAGCAGCAAATCAGCATATTAGAATGATTTCTGAAGGATCACGTGTTACTGGGGACAAAGAAAATTCAGGTTTGCATCACAGGAATAAAATGCATTTTAAAATATATATATATATATATATACTAGGGGTGGCACGATTCCATTTTTTCAGAACTGATCCGATACCAAAAGTTCTGAGTATCGGACAATACCAATACCAATTCGATACCAGCTCAGTTTTGTATTTTTTTATTTCTATACCTCAGTGTGAGTTGACCTGATCATCACTCTTTTGTGTATTACACACAATCTACTAAATATAGACAACTTCATTATAAAGAAAAATAACAAATTAAAAAATATATAATCATAATCTATGAGAAAAATACTATTAATAACTAGGTTAGTGGATAATTCAGCTGTAAAAGTTACTCTACAAAAATGATTTTGAGTTCACAATAATTTGATAAAATCTAAACATTTAGAGAAAAAACATTTAGTGGGGGAAAACTAAAAGTAAATAGGTGTAATCTGGTAAAATGTTACACATTGCTCTTTGTATTGTAATATACATTCATGAAAAACAAGTAAATATAATTATATATAAATATATGCAATAAATTAAACACATTTCTTTTACATTTATAGCACAGTAATGAAGCAGCAACATATGATAGATAAGACAGAACAAGAAAGGATATTAACAATCTTTCATTGCGCAAAAGTTTTATAACATGAAAGGCTCCAATACAGAGCGGCACGAAGCGCTTATGCGCATCCCGTGTGCAGAATGATGCACTTGAAGCAACACGGAGTCACAGCGCGCAGCGCTCCGCATAGAAAAGTTCAAAGCACAAAGGGAAGAGATACTGATGCGTAGTGTATTATATCTGTGTGATTAGTTTCTTGAGCCTTTTCTTTTAGCAGTTTTAAATTTCAGTTACTGTGTGCGTGAAGAACAATTCATAGTGCTCTGTACTCCAGTGTAGTGAACCTCTAACAGACACCCGGTAGAAAGTAACTTTATTTAGAATTAGCTATAAACTCCAGCAAGATAAAGTCCTTTTATGCAAAACCGCTGATGTTTATCTACAGATCAAGTATAATAAAAGGAACATTGTATCATCCTGGAGAGAGTTTCGTCGTCTTGACTGTCGTAACTGAATGGAGGATAACTGACAGCCGCAGCGGAGAGAAGGGTTTAAGAGAACTTGAATTTAACAACTTAAATATTCGTACCTCACATTAAACTATGGAACGGTCTCAGAACACTTGAAATATAGTGCACGGAAACTTTATGGTGCTTTATAATGTTTTTGTGCCTTTCGTGGGGCTTAACAATAACACAGAATAGTATACGCACTATATCGGATTTGGATCTGTCTCGTCTGACCGATACCCCGATCCAGCAGAAAATGCCAGTATCGGAGCGATACTGATCCTGAATATCGGATCGGCGCACCCCTATATATATATATATATAAATAAATTCAATTACACAATCAATGTTCATATACAATCAATTGTGTATGTTTGTATTTATTAGTGCAACCTTTAGGAGCATAAAAGACATCTTTTAAAATACAAATCTCACTGACCTCAGACTTTTGAATGGTAGTGTACATAGCATAGTTTAAATGAACTGGGTAGTAGTAACTCAGAAATGCAGCTGCATACAATGAAAGTGAGTGGGGGTGGACATGATAAAATTATGTGCGTTATAATACATTACACATTAATACATTGCTTAAATTACTGTAAGTTAAGTAAAATTCTTCTTAAGGCCATACAATAGTTTGAGGAACAGAATGAAATTTAAATTATAAATTCATTTGCTTTAAGTGAGCTTCTGCCTGCTGTTCATATCTCCACACTGTCAAAGCATCAATGTGCCTCATGTTCATACTTGTGGAGGTTCATTTCTAGCTCTTTAAAATGTAGGGACAAATGTAACCACTCCCTCTTGTGGTTACAGTGAGATGTTAGCAGTCAAGAGGTCTGTATGTAATACTTGTGTAATATAATGTAATATAATGATTGCAGTTGATTGTGTAACTAATATATAAACTATTTTCAGTGCTTGCTTTGCATTTTCGTGTTTTTTTTTTTTCCGTATCTTTGTCAACTAGGCAGTACATGCTCTTTAATGTGTAATGTTATAATCTCTCAAGGATGCTGAAAGAACAGAGACGGCGTCACCAAAAGCTAAAGCAGGAGGAAAGAAGGACAGGAAGAAGAATCAGCAGGGGAAGGACAAACGAGTGACTGTGTCTCTTAAAGACTTCCAGCAGGAGGGTGGCGTGGGTGAGAACGCTGCTTTCTTATCATGAGAGACAAATCACTGTTACTGTTCTGCCGTTCTAACTGACTGTCTCTATTACAGATCAGCTGAACAAGAAGCCTGACAGAGAGGTGAGTGATTAATATGAACATTCAAGCATTATATAAACGTTTATACAGCTTATATTATTCTAATTGTGAGTTATAAAAGATACTGCAAATTTAATACAAAATAAATGTCCTCCTGATAATATTTTAATTATTAATTAACTTTCTTTGTCTTTGGCACAAAGATGTTATAAATTATTTATGATCATTATATAAAGTATTTATAATATAATTATATAATGATGTATAGTAACTAAAAGGTGCATCTCTAAAAAAACGTTAATTTTTTTGTAACTTATTTCAAAAAGTGAAACTTTCATATATTCTAGATTCATCATTACATGTGAATTAAAACATTTCAAAGTTTTTTTGTTTTAATTTTGATGATTAGAGCTCATGAAAGTCAAAAATCCAGTATCTCAAAATATTAGAATGTTTCCTAAGCCAGGGTGTTCGAGGGGTCTTAAAAAGTATTCAAAGTTGATAAATCAATTTAGAGGAAATCAAGGCCCTTAAAAAGTATTAAAAAGTCTTAAATGCCATTTTCCAAGGTATTAAATTTTAAAGTGACGTGACGTGACATGTGGCCAAGTATGGTGACCCATACTTGGAATTAGTGCTCTGTATTTAACCCATCCATAGTGCACACACACAGCAGTGAACACACACACACAGCAGTGAACACACACCCGGAGCAGTGGGCAGCCATTTTTTTGCTGTGGCGCCCGGGGAGCAGTTGGGGGTTCGGTGCCTTGCTCAAGGGCACCTCAGTCGTGGTATTGAAGGTGGGAGAGAGCGCTGTACATTCACTCCCCCCACCTACAACCCCTGCCGGTACGAGACTCGAACCCGCAACCTTTGGGTTACGAGTCCGACTCGCTAACCATTAGGCCACGTAGGCCTTTATCACGTATAAAGGCTATTTGCATCATCTTTTCATTATGTATATTTGTCCGAATAATGGGGTTCTGTGTAGCTTATTTATGGAATCCCGCAAGATTTGACGTCATCTGTTACGGCGCTCACTGACTGACTTTTCCGCTGCGTGATAGCGCGAGGCTTGTTGATCCCGCTCTCGCTGAATTTCTGACAATTACCGCATGCTCCCATCCGCTCCCGCAAACATTCTAATATTCTATATAATTTTAGCGCATCAGGGCGCCGCTATCGATATGTGGGGTATTTAAATTCCTTTTGAATGAGCGCTCGCTGTCGCAGTTCACTTTCACTTTCGATTTCGCGATCGCGCACTGTGTAAAGGTAGCACATCTTACTATATAAGATATTTTTCAATGAGCTCAGGATCTGTTGAGGAGCAAATCCTCCAACATCTTGTCAGTTATCTCTCCTTACTTTTGACCCATGATTAGTAAAATCTGACTTCTGCAGCTCGTGTTGGATGCAGGGTTGTCGTTGTTTTTTTCTTTGGGCTGCTTTTAAACTGTTGCCATGGGTTGATTTTCCCCAGTGGGTTAAAGGTTTGAAATATTGCATAATTGGTTGAAATGCTTGTACTGAAACATTTAGCATTCTACCTGTAATAAAACTGTTGAATGTTTTGGGCCACACTAGTAGGAAGCATTTGAGCTGTGTTTATGATAAATGTCCATAACAGTGACTGTAAAATTTGTATTTAGGGATGGAAATGACATTTTTATATTTGGGACATGGTAATTTGGGCTGTTTTTTTTTTACTGGCTGCTGGCATCAGCAGCATCCACAACTGAATGGAACAAAAAGTGTTGAACTTGAAAATTGTTTATGTGACAAATACATCTTTTGAATATACTGTGTGAACTTAGTGCCCCTTTAGCTCGGAGAGCTTTATTTTCCCTCCTCAATGAGTTTTGCAATTAAATGTAAGTTAAAGTGTCGCCGATGTAACCGGTTAAAACTTGGAGTGGCGACGAGGTCTTAAAATGTATGGAAAGAGTCTTAAAAAAGGTCTAAAAAGGTATTAAATTAAACTCCATGATTCCTGTATATACCCTGTAAGATCAATCAAAAAAAAAAAGAGTTTGCAAAACAGAAAAGCTCAAGTTCTTTAAAGTATGTTCATTTATGCACTCAATACTTGGTCGGGGCTCCTTTAGCACAAACTCCAGCATCAGTGAGGCGTGGTATGGAAGCGATCAGCCTTGTGGCTCTGCATTGACTTTGGACTTGATAAAACACAATGGACCAACACCAGCAGACGTCACGGCACCCCAAATCATCACTGACATTAGAAACTTCACACTGGACTTCAAGCAGCTTGGATTCTGTGCCTCTCCAGTCTTCCTCCAGACCTTGATTTCCAAATGAAATGCAAAATTTACTTTTATCTGAAAAGAGGACTCTGGACCACTGAGCAACAGTCCAGTTCTTTTACTCCTTAGCCCAGGTAAGATGCTTCTGACGTTGTTTCTGTTTCAGAAGTGGCTTGGTAGCCCTTTTCCTGAAGACGTCTGAGCGTGGTGACTCTTGATGCACTGACTCCAGCTTCAGTCCACTCCTTGTGAAGCTCTCCCAAGTGTTTGAATCGACTTTGCTTGACAGTATTCTCAAGCTTGCAGTCATCCCTGTTTCTTGTGCACCTTTTCCTACCCAATTTCTTCCTTCCAGTCAACTTTGCATTTAATATGCTTTGATACAGCACTCTGTGAACAGCAACTCCTTTCAGTAATGACCTTCTGTGACCTACCCTCTTTGTGGAGGGTGTCAATGATTGTCTTCTGGACCATTGCCAAGTCAGCAGTCTTCCCCATTACTGTGGTTTCAAAGAACAAGAGATACCCAGAATTTATACTGTAGGGATGGTCATTTAATGAAACTCAAATGTAAATATTCTAATATTTTCAGATACTGGATTTTTGACTTTCATGAGCTGTAAGCTCTAATCAAAATTAAAACTAAAACATTTTTGAAATGTTTTACTTTACATGTAATGAATCTAGAATATATGAAAGTTTCACTTTTTGAAATGAGTAAAAAAAAAAAAAAAGAAGACTACATTTTTCATGATATTCTAATTTTTTGAGATGCACCTGTATTTGTAATTTATGTATCTTAATTTTGGAAACATGTTGTCTTTGTAAAAATCTAATGTTTTTCTTACATAGTATGAATAATTATTATTTAGTATTCTTTATATTAGGGCTGCCCTTGACTAAGGATTTTTCTGGTCGACTAGTAGTCGTTCATTTGAAGCATTAGTCTACTAATCGTACATTTATTAATAAACCATTTAAATCATTATAATGAGCCTTTAATTGCCTACATAGCTTAATAAGCGCTCAAGCACACGCATAAAACTTGCCACAGTGCACCAGCAGAAGTAATGATTATGAATGTCAGGGAAAAACAGTAAGGAGACTGCATTAACATTTTAATAATTTGATAAACTAGAGCTTTCTTTGTTTTCGGTTTTAAGAGATGAAGTCAGCGACACTGACTCCGCAGTAGTGATGCGCCTGTATGCATGTTTCATACGGATTACATAATCTGAGAATTTGTTTTCCATTTGAATTGGTTCATTTGAAAGTAGACATTTCACTCTATACATTTTTAATTTCTGTAAGGCAAAGATATACACAGAGTTTCGTGCTCAAGTTCACAGAGACCGAGACGGCAGAAAGTGCATCGTGTTTGTTTTCATTATTTTACAAAAGCACGGTATTGTGAGTGCACACAAATAAACGTAGAGTCTTCACAGATTTGAAAGATGTATTACTCTTATCTTATGACCAAAAATGACAGAGTATTTTAAGAGCAAGTGAGCGCACCAGCGCCTCCATCTGGCTGCAGTGAGCTACTGTTCAGCTTCCACTCTCCACACAAACATTTCTCTAGGATAACATTAGATTTGAGCGACCATGTACAGTTGCTAATACTTACATATTTCAGATGATAAGCCATATTTGAGGTCAATGAATGATAGGCTAACGTTTGGATGTCCTGCCCGATGTACTGTATTACCATAGACTAACCGTTAACGATCTGTCCTTCACGGACTGTGACTTCGCCTGGGGATTTTTTTTTTTCTGCGACTAATAAAATTTTGGTCGACCAATCCTCTTCTGGTCGACTAACGATTAGTCGACTATTAGGGGGCAGCCCTACTTTATATACTATTTTAATATTTAGAATTAGGTTTTATTTGTATATTTTTATTTTATTTGTATTTATTTTGTGCTTTTGTCATGTTTTTTTTATTAAATTAATGTTTAAGTTTTAGGTTTAGTAATTTAGCAGTAGTATTTAAACTTAGCTTAAACTTACTTTATTTATCTTACTTGCCAAGGCAACATGTCTAATTATTGTATGTAATATTTGTTTTATTTTATTTCAACTTTTTGTTAATACAAACTTTAGATTAGAATTAGATTTTTAAACTTCCGTGAGCTAGTGTTGGGCAATATGCTCAATTTTCATATCGTCCTATCGTCAGCCTGTGAGTTCAGCCTTTGTTGTTTATGATGTGAGAATTCGCGAGAGAGCTGAATTCAGTCATCGAACAACTGAACAACAAAACTCAAAAACTGTTTCAGCGATGACTCATCTGAATGCCTCTGATTGGCTATTGCATTCATAAGCTCAACATAATTGTGTGTGATTGGTTACAAAGCGCAACAGTGTAAAAACGCAGAAAAAATAAATATAATGGAACAAATAAGACCTAATATTATTTAGTATTAGCCTAATATTAATAATAATAATCATCTTGCTATTGTCAAAGGCATCAGCCACAGGCGATATCTCTGACTATCGCCGATACACAATACTATTGTCTATTGGCACAACCCTACTGTGAGCACTAGGCTAAATCCTGCTGACTTCATTAAAAAAAACGTCTTTTTCTGTGCTTTTACTGTAATTATATCCCTCCTTTTTCTAACTTGTTCTATTTTGGACAATGTTTAAAACTTTGTATTGCTAGCATACCTTATGATAAATCACTTCTTGTATTCCTCATTTGTAAGTTGCTTTGGATTAAAGCCATCTGCTAAATGAATAAATGTAGATGTAATATTTTTGCTTTAATTAGCAATAGGGCTGCACGATAAATCGCATGCGATATTTAACGCGCATCTTATCAGTAAAGCCGGTTCTGTAATCAGCGGTAAATCTCCATCACGTGCGGGCTTTCACATGGAGCAGCATTAACTACACAGAGCCGTTGTTCACTGACGAGCTGCGCAAAACCACG
>NW_015643581.1:0-314 GCF_001515625.1 Sinocyclocheilus rhinocerous | reverse complement strand
GGGGTTATGAATGACGAGTTATGAATGAATGAAACGCCTTTGTCCGCTTGAGAAACGGTGTCCCTTTACGCTTTCAACTCTTTATTTTATTTTATTTTATTTTTTATTTTTTATTGTCTCGAGTAAGACACTGTATAACATTCACGTTACATGATTTGACTGATTTTTACGTAGAAAGGGCGACAGCGCACCGCATTAAAAGAAATGACATAAGCGGTTTACATAACCAAACTGGCCAAATTCAAAAACGAAACTAAAATTAAATCATTTTTGAGAGCAAGGGGGCCCTCTGGTGTTTCGGGGGCCCTACGCAG
>NW_015643580.1:0-1275 GCF_001515625.1 Sinocyclocheilus rhinocerous | reverse complement strand
TAGTTTATAATCCGCAGTGCATGTTTGTGCTAAATACAGTGTAATCAGACTTTATTGATTGAACTTTACTAGGTAACACTTTATAATCATTATACAATAACAAAGCACCAATAACCCATTTTAAAACTATTGTAGTTCATTAATAGTTTATAAACTGTAGTTAATATATTAATAGACTATATACAAATAATAAACTGTAGTTAATACATTAATAGACTATATACAAATAGTGAGTTCATCATTCATTGCCATTGTAATTGACAAAGTGTTGCTGTTTAATTAGCTCATATGCAAAGAATTATATAATGCTTTATTAACAACATATTGACCATAACTAGTACTCACTTTAGACTAGATCATGGAAAATCAGAAAATATCATTAAGTGCTTTAAACCAACATTTATTGGACATTAATTGCATTAATTTTCCGTTTTTATACTGTACAAAGTGTTTATTCTGTACCCTAACTCTACCTCTAATCCTAACTGATGTATTTTTAACCATGTGATCTAATGAGTAATTGTATATATTTCATATTGTCAGCATTATGTCATTTCATATTTTATGCAGTTATGTTTAGGTTTGGGGATAATAAGTACAGACTAATAAAGTACTTACAAATAATTTACAAACTGTTCATTTACAGTTAATTAATAGTTTATAAATTGTAGTTTCTATGTTGTTAACACATAAACAAGTTATAAACAAATAGTAAGTTTTTCGATTATTATTACTGTAATTAACATTTAATTGTTATTGAATTAAGTGTTAATTAAAGACTTACATAACATTTTTTCATCCTTTATTAACAACTTGTTAATTATACCTAAGTAATATTTACACCAGTATTAAATGAGTTGTTAATGGTTCATGAATAAAAGAAGTTATTAATTAACAGTAAATAAATGCTTATGTATAAAGTGAATTGATGCACATTTAATGCTTAATTAGTGTCTTTGTAAACATTTTAGGAACATTTATTATTCATGTAATGTATAATAAAGGTAGTATTAAAGCAATTAATTAATGACAATTAAGCATTTTGCATGACTTAATCTAAAGTGAGTACTATTTAACCCTAATAAAACATTTATTAATGATCCATTACTTTAAAAGTTGTCCATCGCTTAACCTTTGTAAGGATCAAAGCAGACACAACACAGGTCATACCGAAATCATAACTCGTTTATTTTTATTAACATGGCTTGACATGAGAAAGAAAAGATGGCTTGACAGATAGAAACATCACACACACACACACACACACACACACAC
>NW_015643579.1:322501-324468 GCF_001515625.1 Sinocyclocheilus rhinocerous | reverse complement strand
AAAAAAAAAAAAACAGAATATGGGTTGCGACCTTTTGACAATGTTTATTTTTGAGTGAACTACAGACAATTGCTTTAATAAATCAGTAATAAAAAATACAACAATGAAAATGACAGTCAACTCATTGTGAGGTTCCTATAAACAGTTCTACCTCTTACTTAAAACAATGTTTTTTTTCCTTCTACAGAACACTAAATTGTCTTCTCCAGTGAGTTGTTAACTAAATTATTGCTGCAATCGGATAAATGAGTCAATGAGTCATTCATATTATTCAGACCAGTTATCTAAATTAGATGAGAAAGGCAAAAGATCCAACTCGAATGAAAAACAAATTAAAAGAAATAAATAAACAAACAAACTTTCTCAGAAGCTACATCATACGTCATACATTAAGAAGACGTGTAATACTGTAATTTTATCATTATCCATTTTAATTGGGTGGGAAAAATCAACAAGTACATCCATTAATATTTATGTTATATAATCATTCAGTAACCTTCACTCAATCTGTAGAGAGGGGACCTTGGCAGCCAACAACTCAGCACTCGTCTTTGTTAACAACACAGCAGGTTGAACAGGTTTTTCCCAAACAAAACAGGCTATGACCTCAGTCCAAGCCCATATAGTTCTTTTCTAAAAAGAGTCTTACTCAGTTTACTCGCTTTTATCACCAGGGAGACAAAAATACATTAAATGGAGAAAAAAAAAAAAAACTGCAGTCAAAACAATCCAAAGAGAGCAAACTGAGACCAGCCTAAGGTAACACAAAAGTCTGTTCTGGGTTTAAGATTATATTTTAAACAACTCAGCTTCTGAATAAATCAACACAGGGTCCGCCGAATTCCTAGTCAATACCTTAGCAACATCGGAGGTATCTTTTTGCAATATTTTTGTGCAGTTCTATACATCAAATATCCTATACATTAAATGTGTATGGCTGGTTTCAGGGTGTTTTTAATAGGTCATGTGACAAAATTAATTTTGTAGGGTGCCACACGTTTGTTAAAATTTCCAAAGGGTGCCGCGACTAAAAAAAGGTTGGGAAACACTGATCTAGCTGATGTAGTCAAAATCAATTTTTAATATTGCAACCAAACCCAGATTAGTTATCACAACTGCAACCCTATTGCTAGTGAGACGGCAGATATGCATTTGTGCCTGTCTTACCGTTATCTACTGCAGCTGAGGCTGAACCATCATTTCATTCATTTTCTCGCTCTCAGGAAGGCAGCTAAGAGAGAGTGAGGCAACCTGCATCACCCACATGAGCACTACAGGTGGGCTTGGATGATATATACAATTCATATATTTTTTTATTCTTTCTATAATATTTAATACATATCTTGTTATATATGTATCTGTTCTAAAACAAATGTTTTTAAATTGTATTTGTAATCATATCATTATAGGCTATATTTAAAATATAATTTTATTTCAATAATTTTATTCTATTTTTATAATTATAAGGTTGGATAAAATAATGTGACCCAGTATTATAGGGGTTACGTGTAGGCTACAGTGAAAAACAAATGTTGTTGTATATCAGTGTAGTATAAGTTGTGTTCAGCAATGTTTAGTACAAGCTGTGGGTGAAATGGGTGATTTGTCAGACTTCCAAAAAAGAGAGTGAGCTGGGTGTCAGAAATCATAGCACGTCAGCTGTCTTAACCGTGGCTTGTGTACTGCAAACACATACCAGCTTCATCACTGTCTGTGACGCGACTCTTGTTCTGTTCCCCTTTCGGGCTTGAACTGATGGTAAAACTAATGACATTATTTACTGTCTTTACATTTATTGATAATAAATGTATCTTTCATGGAAAAAATCTTTCATGGATGTTGGCTTTGTGAAGCGTCACATCACAGTAGAGTCAGCTGTCTTAACCGCGGCTTGTGTACTGCATCATTACTGTGTCTGTCACGCGACTCTGTTCCCCTTTCGGGCTTAAACTGATGGTAAAACTAAT
>NW_015643579.1:318814-322487 GCF_001515625.1 Sinocyclocheilus rhinocerous | reverse complement strand
AAGGAGGGGGCTTTGTAGAAAACGAAGCGTTTGAGAGAGGCGGGGCATATAGGACCTACAATAATGTACAGTATTTGAAAAATAATGTGTTTTTTGAACATTAAAGCATGTCAACATATTCTGTTACACCAAATACACAAAATAATGATCTTTAAAAAAGCATCATATGACCCCTTTAAGAGCAACCATCTTTACAATTATAACTGCATACACTAGGCATGGCAAGACTTCAGCAGCAAAGAAGAAAAGTGCTTGAAAACCGAAAGTGAATGAAGGGGATCATTGATCACTAAGACGAATTGTGTCCAAACAACACCTGCTGCTGCAATGTGTCAGCAAGCCTCAATATTCACCTTGAAGTCCATGTTTCCACAAAAACAGACCACAGAGAACTTCACAAAGCCAACATCCATGAAAGAGCTGCAACTGCTTAGACACAGACACCAGTACTAAAAAAAGATGAAGTCATGATCATAAAACCTGGGCAGTCGGAGCACCAAGATGAACTTTAACATCTGCCTTGGCCAGAAAAATCAGCTGATTTGAATATTATCAAACCAGTGAGAAGCAGATTCCCTTCTTCAACATCTCTGAATTGGCAGATGTTCTGATTCAACTGCTATTCAAAAGTTGTATGAATGTTGTAAGCTGTATTAAAGGCAAATGGTGTTAAAACACCCTAATAAAGAAATATTTCCCATTTTCCAGGTGTTCACATTATTTTGTCCAACCCTTGTATTTACCAACAAATCGCATATTTTACTAAAACGTTTAAAAATGTCTTATGAAACTGTGAAAATTTCCGAATAAACTGTTGGACCATGAATTTGCTGAATTTCAATTAATTAAAAATTGACAATTTAAACCGTTTCATGGAAACTAATCAAACTCATTGACTCGAATATAATTTGAGGTTTAAACACTATGAAAACTTCTTTTAAAAGAGTTGCATGATAAGGAGGAAGCAAAACTAATAATGATCTAATGATGCAAACTTTAAGAAACTTAATTAAACATTAAAATCCCAGCAATATACATACTATGTAAACTGTAAATCACAAAATCATCACAAATACTTTAAATTATGACTATTCAATAGGCTATATCCCAGCCCTACTACTACAGCTCCAACATGGCAAACGGATGCTCTATTACTGCAGCAGAAACCATTATTAACTAGACAAAGAATACAGTAGTCTGAAACGTCCACACTGTAAAGCCATCTTTATAATCAAAGTCCTTGAGGAAACTTCAATGCTTTGAATCTCTTTATTAAACACCTATGGAGAACAAGAAATGCTCACAGCTACGAATATATTGAATCCAGCCATTAATGACCACATCATGAAAGCTGCTGAAGTGTTTGTGTCCCTACTTTTAATATCTAATTAGAGATGAACCCCCACAGGCAAAGTCAGACTGACAGACAGATTGACTTTAATTATAAACAAATACTGAAAGCAGAGATATCACAGCCGTACTTCCTGTGTTAGTGTGTAGCTATAAATAAACACCCAATCTGTGCAATCTGAAATATTATTCATTCGGATTTCAAAGTTAGAGTAACCAACACAGCTAATGGAATTACAAAATGAAGCCGTGAAATCAAGAACTCACTGAGAAGCGGAACCTTTTCTCTCAATTGAAGAAAATTGCTGAGTCCATCTCTACCTGCCTTTCTACTGGGTGAGGAGTTCTGGGAGTCTAAATGCTTTGATTCTTTAGAATGTTGGGCACTGAAGAAAAAAAACTAATTAAACCTACTCGAATAAGTTCTGCTCACTTGAAAACTTTATATTCACTTGAAATACTTTATATTATATTTGCATATTGCTCACATCTGCAGAAGCAGAAATGCTGTTGGCAAGAAGGTTTTTGTCACACCAAAAATAGGTGAATATTATGCTTGCGTAATATTCTCTATAGTAGAGTGTATGATTTAATTGTGGATTACTTGATCATTTTCACTCTGCAGAAAGTTCCGGCGCAGATGTGTCAACAGCCCTGCAGCCTGAGAGAGAATAGCGTGAAGCCTGCTTTTTTCTAGAGAGCTCACACAGTGTGTGCCGGATGAGCCCATTTGTATGAGGGGAGACAAACTCTCAGCCAAACTGCTGTACAGAAAGATCATTTTCCTCATTGATGGATGTCTGAATAATCCGTGAACATGATTATTTAAGGAATCTGCAAGAATTACAAGCTTAAAATATTACTAATTAGTATGCATCTAATTCATTAAACTTAAAATTGAAAATTGTGCGACCTAATGCAATTAATTTAACTGCAACTGACGGCAAGTTAATTAAATAGTTTGCACGAGCTGCGTTGATCAAAGTAAAGGGATGACATTCTCATTTGTTTGTAATCTACAACAAACACTCAAGAGTGGATTTTACATTTTCTCAGTTTCCACTAGGCAAAATGGACAAAAAAAAAAAGTATAATTCACATGTGGAAAAACTGTTTCTTTGGGTGGTTATGATTAATTTACACTACTGCTCAACGGTTTGGAGTGAGTATATATATACAGGTGCATCTCAATAAATTAGAATGTCGTGGAAAAGTTCATTTATTTCAGTAATTCAACTCAGTAAGGGGCGTAACATTTCCGTCACACGCTTGAGGTATTCGGCCAATCACAACGCACTGGATAGCTGGCCAATCAGAGCACACCTCGCTTTTCAGACCGATGAGCTTTGTAAAAATCGACGCGTTTCAGAAAGGCGGGGCATAGAGGACCTACAATAATGTACAGTATGTGGGAAATAATGTGTTTTTTGAACCATAAACCGCATAAACACATTTCATTACACCAAATACACCAAATAATGTTCTTATCATATGACCCCTTTAAGATGTTCTTAAGAACATATTTGAGAAATTCTTAACAATGAACATTGTTATGAACTTCTTGGAATTTATCTTAAGAATTTTATTCTTAAGAAGATTTTCATGAATCCAGCCCCTGGTATGTTTTTTTCTCTCACAATTTGGCTTTGTAGAACACTGGTGAATCAACCTAAATAATTATTTAATAAATATAAAACAATTATTACACTACCATTAAAAAGTTTTTGGTCAGTAAGATTTTTTATTGTTTTTGAAAAAAAATCTAATTATTTAATCAAAAATACAGTAAAAACTGTACTATTGTGAAATATTATTAAAATGTAAAATACCTGTTTACTGTTCATTCCTGTGGTGTAAAAACTGAATTTTCAGAAGCCATTACTCCAGTCTTCAGTGTTACATGTTCTTTCAGAAAACATTCTAAACGCAATCATTATCTGATTCGGTGCTCAACAAATTATTCTTAAAATGAAAGTATTAATTTCTTATATATACAGGTGCATCTCAATAAATTAGAATGTCGTGGGAAAATGATTTTGGCTCACATTTAACAAAAACCCACCAATTCACTATCTCAACAAATTAGAATATGGTGACATGCCAATCAGCTAATCAACTCAAAACACCTGCAAAGGTTTCCTGAGCCTTCAAAATGGTCTCTCAGTTTGGTTCACTAGGCTACACAATCATGGGGAAGACTGCTGATCTGACAGTTGTCCAGAAGACAATCATTGACACCCTTCACAAGGAGGGTAAGCCACAAACATTAATTGCCAAAGAAGCTGGCTGTTCACAAAGTGCTGTATCCAAGCATGTTAACAAA
>NW_015643579.1:308292-318521 GCF_001515625.1 Sinocyclocheilus rhinocerous | reverse complement strand
GAGCCGTTTTAGGTAGGCGTGGTTGACTCTTAACTTTTATAAAGAATATCTCTTTAGATTTGAGACTTTAGTCTTTGCAACTTTACAGATCTTCTTTATGCACCAAGAGCTTGTAACACTTCAAAGAGAAAGGAACAATTTAAATTGCATCATATGACCCCTTTAAGAAGAAAATGACAGTCTTTATCCGGTTGAATAAATGGCATTTCTTTGTGAAGACAAGCTGATAAACTAAATAAAAAACATTCTTGTCTTGTCTTTTTGCGCTGTCTGCAGATTACGGTATAATCATAAGCGTGCACACTTTTGTCGCGACCAGCTTGACAGGCGCTCAGCTTCGCATTTTTAATGCGCCGTATTTTTGAACAGTTACTTTTAAAGAGCTAGTTTCAAGATGGAGTGATCTGTGTCATTCATTTGTGCGCATCTTTTTGCGCTCTCTCCAGAGTGAACAAGTCCTGTATGTGTACAGTAAACGCGTCTTGTGTATGGCCGGGTTCATATGTGCTGAATATTGCCAAAGATGTCGTATTTATAGGCTAAAATTTAAAATGAGCTCATTATCTGACTCGTTTTTGTAGAGTTACTGAATTTTGAATTCAGCAAAAAGTCACGTCACACAATCATGACCGATCATTGTTTACATTATCAGTCATTGGTGTGCCACTTCAGAAAACTTGTGCACATTAATAGTCCTACTATGTATGTAGCTAGTGTTGTAGTAATACTCAAATATAACAATTCATTTGAAATAACCCAATAAATTCATTAAATCATTCTTACCATGTGGGATTTAAGAGAAGTCTGAGGTTATCCTAACTTTAAGAAGTTATTTACAATGATTTTTGAGAAAATTATTTTCAAGAATTTGAATTCTTCTTAAGTTTTGTCTTAAAAACTATCTTAAAAAAAAAAAAAAAAAGAATATTCTTAATAATAATTTTTTTGGGGAATACAAAATATTCTTAATTTTTTCTCAAGTTAGAAAATAAGAAAAAAAAAAGGCAGTTAAGAAAAGAAATGACAATATTTCACCATATCCAAATGATAAGAATATTATTTAAGTAGCCTAGCTCCAAAACTTAATTAATTAGAAATGTGACTCAATCACAACTAAATTGATCAAAAAGAAGTCTGAGGCCACTTTCAAGTCAAGATATAATGTGAATGCAAACAAGAACTATGCTCATTTGTAACTAAAGAACTTTTGTACTTTATAGTACTCAAATATATAGACACTTAAAGAGTAAAGTGGCATTAGAATGTCAGCAAAACTTGACTTAATTTGAAGACATAGCTTACAATAGTTTTCAAACATCTTATTCAACATGAGATTTTAGGCCTTTTTGTTATTTAAGCCTTTTTTTCTAAGCAGCAGTGTATGAGATGTTACTGTAAATGTTTATCATGTCAAATATTTGTAAAAATTATTCACAGCATGATTTTAGACCAAATTGTTCAACCCTTCTATCTATTTGTATAATGGTCTTGCCATATGTATAACTGCATGCAGGTTGTTAGATGTCACAGTAGGTTAAGACAAAACAACGAACATACTGTATTGTGTTATGCAATTCCATTACCATATCAAATACCACTGACATACAGTAGTAATTAAGTACGCCTAAATACCACCACACAAGTGTCCCAGTAGAATGCAAAGCTCAGGCAGGCAGACAAAGGGTGGACTTGATCTTAAATGAAAGATTAAGGGGTGTCTGACCTGTACTGAGCTTGGAAGTGCTCCTGTACGAAACTGTGTCGAGTTCCAGGCTGCTGTGAGTTTGCTGGGCTGGGGCATGAACTCTCCTCCAATCCCACAGAACCCTGAGAGGTGCAAGCAGAAGGAATGAATAGGAAAAAAATATATTTAGTTGTTTTTCACAGTGGTTTTGGGATGTATAACTACAGTTTACAAAGGGAAAGTACAGACATTGACATTGAAAGCTCTGAGATTGACTGCAGAAAAATGTCTCAATACACAACAAGTTACAGGCTATGAATTAATACCTAACTGAGACAGATATATATATAGCTAGTGTCAAAATACTCTTCTTTTCTATTCATAGAAATATGATCACTATACTATATACTATGGAGATATTGACACAAAACACATCAACATTCATAAAATTCATTTGAATTATAGTTGAGTTTAGAGTTTTTTTTTTCTGTTGGGTGTTTTTGGCCTAGATTTCTTTGGACTCAATCTAAACTTTTTATTTTCTCCTCTTATGTGTAAATTTCAGCCCTGAGTTATACTGTTGATGTTTTTTTTTATCATTTATTTTATTGACTGCCTCTCAAGGCACCTTGTCCAAGGCATAACACTAGTAAACAGAGAAAGAAAACAAGAACAAAAACATGCAAAGAAGTATTTCAAGTAATTAGGACATAATGGATTAAGTTCTGAAAGGAGAGAGAAACTGGCTAAAAGTTTACGAGTCATGAAAATTTATAAAGGACGTCATCCTTTCAGTTTATGACATCATCCTGTCAGCTGATTTCATCAGGATGCTCTTATTTGGAAATAGAATGAGCTGAATCATACCTTAAAAAACAGCTTGCTTCTTTAATTGTTCTCTTTTTTTAGTTATGTTTCAAACAAAATCATTATTTAAAATCAATATGATTAAAGTATGTGTCTTCCCTTTTATTTAACTCGTATTTACTACTCTATTTCTGTGAACATAGCATGACCTTCTAGAAAATTAAGTGCCTTCAACACTGTTGCAATAGTTATCGTCCTTTTCTTTGACAATATGCCTTTTTTCACAAAAATCAAAAATGACACCAGCGCAGAGTAAAGCAAGTTCCGCTACAGGTCTGTGTCTATTATATTAGTACTCTCTTCTCTCAAATAACACATCTTACCTTTTATGTTTTGTCTGTTTTCCAAGTTGATGTTATATAATTTACAAAGAAATAACAATGTAATTGTTTGTAACTTATATTGCCACTCATACTGCTGACTCATTGAGAAATTTAACTTTAAGGGATTCAACAAAGGTTAAAATAAACGAGAAGAAGCTTTGTAGAAAAATAATATAGGATACTGCATTCACATGCATTCTTATCCTGAGATTAGAGGACCCTTGACGTATCTGAAAAACCAGCCGATAATTTGCAAAGAAAAACACACATGTTCGATTCGGATCAGGATCAAAATCATGTCAAGTACATCTTTCAAACATGAATTTACCTAACCTCCTCAGGAATTAGTCTTCCAAACATGTCTAAGACACCCAGGGAATTATGGGGAGCAGTCAGAGAAAATTAAATTTTAGTCTGAGTTAACCCACTGCTCCGGGTGTGTGTTCATGGTGTGTGTGTGTTCACTGCTGTGTGTGTGCACTTTGGATGGGATAAATGCAGAGCACTAATTCCGAGTATGGGTCACCATACTTGGCCACATGTCACGTCACTTTAAAAAAAGAAGCACCTTCTCAAAACTGGGTCAAAAGCCACTTAGCTTGACTTTAGAACAGAGAATAGATGCCTCAGTGAACAAGACTGGGCAGCATTTCTCTCTCTCCCTTAAAACAGTTTTACCAAATGCAGAAATATGCTTGATATAGCATGATAATGTTGCTTTAGGTGCTAATAGTGAGGGTCTAAAATTGCTCTGACTTGCTAGTAGCAAAATGCACATTGTGTGTAGCACAAAACTTTTATTGCCAAGGCAGAAATATAACAGGAGTCAACTGATGATGTCTGGAGAACATTGCTGCATTACAATGAAATGATCTAATTATTTTTCTCTGGCAGCAGATGCTGCACAATTCTTTAAAATCAGAATTGTTTTAATACCTTTGTTCACTCACCGACTACATAATTGAAAGTAATAATTCAAATTTAATATATTTCAGGACAGAACCTAGACATCTGCAAATATATATAATATAAAGATGCAGCTCATGTCAGTGTCAGATGCAGCCTATCTGTTTGTCTCATCACAGAACTCGGGATGAGGTTTGAATTAGTGATTGCCTTTAAAGAGATACCAGTTCAAACAGATACTAATCGCCAGCATCAGCAAAACAACAGAAACCGCTAGACCACACAGATACTCATGGTCATGGGTAACAGATATTAGTATGTTTCATTCAGCAGACAAACTCCAGCCCAAGGACTCGCCCTTGCAGAGGAACTGCTGCCGTTAAAGGGACCGTTCACCTTCAGTTGCTGGTTCCCATTGACTTGCATTGACTTTTTTTTCCCATACTATGGTCAATAGTCAATAGGGACCCACAACTGAAGGTGAACTGCCCCTGTAACATTGGCTGTCCTCTGAATTATTCACTTCAGCGTCACTGAGGATGTACATAAAAACATCAGTGTCTATCGAACATCAATGTAGGCCTGGGCGATAAAACGGTATCAATATTTACGGTACACCTTCTTCGATATCTATAGAAAAAATGTTCGATATAATGCACGATATACACACAAACATGAACACATGCTGAATTGAGTGCTGTGCCTGCCTGTGATGAGGAGATTGTGAATAAAGAATGAATATTAGTCGAATTTAAAATAAACATTTGCATTTGAATGTTAGGTGTGCATCAGGGAGCGTCATCAGTGGCACGCGAGATGCGGTGATAATGATGTGAGTGACGTTGTTTCATTCTAATGTTTTGTTAGTCTAGCCCACGCGCCGCTGCTGTGTTATGCATTAAAAATATTAGAGAAATATTGAAGCTCAATGCGGAGAAGATCTTGAATGGGTTAAAACCGAAACCAAGCCATTCACACAGAACGCATATTCAGCGCATTTTTTAGACGGACAAATATGACTGCTGCACTCGCGTCTCACAGAAGAGATGTATAGAAAGCCATGCAAAGTTAAAACAGTTTAAACTTTTAGAAAACACGTCACGAATTTGTGGAGGTTTATTCCTTTTCACTGCGTCTCATATGTTTTTAAATGCAGTCTGTGTGAATGGCGCTTCGGCTCTTTGGATTAAGCAATGCATAAATACATGATGCTGTTTTGTTCATAATTGTTTATGCAATTTACGAAATTATATTTGATTTTTATGAGTTAATTTAGACGTAACGCACGTTTTTGTAGAGTTACTTCCTTGCGTTGACAATTTAAATTCGCTTCATTATTTTGCTCATTGCGCCCTCCTGTGGCCTCGGGAGACAATTAGACCTATACAATAAAGACCTATTTAATCTGCATATAAAACATTAGAAATTAGATATTTGTTTAATTTTTATTGTGTTTGATTGTTAAAACTAAAAAATATTTGTTGTTTGTCTCAATAAATTGTGTTAATTATAAATACAGTGGTTAAATTTAAACATTTTTTTCTATTGCTTTTTGTTTAAAAAAAAAGGTTATAAAAATGTCAATAATTATAGATACCGAACGATATGAAACATTATATCATTGATACATTTTTTTGCTATATCGCCCAGCCCTACATCGATGTCTTTTGTGAACCATTTCTGATTCAGGTTAGATTTGTTAACTACAAGTCTCTCACATAAAGACAGCTGTTGTCACTTTCTTTAATGTTATGAATTCAAGGATTCAAGTGTGAAGTATGTAAATGTTGCTTAGTTAAAAAAAAATTAAAATAAATGTAAGTGGGTGAAGAGCTGTGAAATGGTGAAAGAGATGTAAGGAAGTGGAGACAGAACTGTGAGGAAAAGGAGAAAGAGATGAGAGGAAGTGGAGATAGAACTGTGAGGAAATAGGAGTTGTAAGGAAGTGGGAGAAGAACTGTGAGGAAGTGGGAAAGAGATGTGAGGAAGAACTGTGAAGAAGGGTGAGTGGGCAGGCTACAGGAAACTGGGAAGGGCTAAAAGGAAGTAAAGGAAGGAGAATTGTGTGAAGAGTTGTGAAGGAGCAAAGCAAAGGTTGTGGAGGAGTGCGGCAGAGTTGTGGAAAGTGAAGAGCTATAAGAAAGTAGGGCTGTCTCTCTGAAAAACAGTGTGGAAAAAGAGCTGTGTCATAGTACTCTTGCTGTGAGGAAGTGGGAGAAGATTTGCGAGGAAGTAGGGGAAGAGTTGTGAGGAAGTGGTGCAAGACAACAGGGAACTGTAAAAGGGTTATGATGAAGTGAATTAAGAGTTATGAGGAATTAAGGGCAGAGGTGTGAAGAATAGAGGAAAAAGCCATAATGAACTGAGGGAGTGCTCATGAGGAAGTGTTAACAGAAAGTGTGGTGTGTTGGAAGAGAGTTATAAAGAAGAGAGAGATGAATAGGTTAGGTAAGAGTTCTGAGGAAATATGAGAAGAGCTGTGAGGAAATGAGGGAAGAGTTTAAAACAAGTGAAGGCAGAGCTAGGATTAAGTGGGGGAGAGTAATGAGAGAAAATCTGTAAGGAAAAGAGAGAAGAGATTTGATGGGGAAAGGTAAGAGCTGGAAGAAAGTGAGGGAGGAGTTGTGAGGAAGTGTGGAAAAAATTATGAAGAAGTGAAAGGGGAGCTGTGAGGAAAGGGAGGGGTTATAAGGAGGTGAAATAAGAAAATAAGGGAAAAGCTGTGATTAAAAGTTCATGAATCCTTTTTATCCACTGCATCCATCTGTCTGCCCACAGAGGACAGTGTGAGCACCCTCCTACCTGTGGAGCTGGATGTTTGTAAGGAAATCCACTGAGGTTGACAGATCTCCACTACTTGCCTTATATCTTTCTTCCTCTATATTCTGTCTGTAGTAAGAAAACAGCTGAAACATTTTCACAACAAATTAATCAGAAACACGTCAAGTATTTTACCTCTTCTCAGAGAAGCATTACTCTGAGAAGTGTCTGTATGAGTCATTTATAAATATGCGCAATCCTTTACAAGAGTTGATACAAGTTATTCCTTATTGGTCAACAGTTCAGAGCTGTGTACAACATATGAGTACCAAAGGGTCTTTGAGGCTTTAAAAAGTTTTGTTAGTGCTATGGGACACCATGGGCTTTCTCTACCCCTCTTTTTCTGTCTCTCACAATAAGAACAAAGACCGACTAGACATCAGGCAGAAGTGTTTGGCACAGAACCTTGTCCCGAACACAGCTGTCAGACATACAAGTACAATTCCATCTTTTATCCAAATGCTTGCTGTTCCAGCGAAATCACAAAATATAATGCAAGAAAGCAACCATTACTAATACACAGTGGCCCCAAGGTGTACACTTAAATACACATACAAATGTATGAATTGCAAAACAAATATCAAACCGAGTGCAATTTATTTTTAAGAAATATAGCACAAATATTTCACAAGAATTATAAACATGTCAGGTTTCAAAACCAGAAACGTAAATAATTAATAACTAATAAATGTTTTATTAGTATTTATTTATTGCCCATATTGAATTTTAGATGTAATTCCAGAATATTTAATATATTACTAAAGTGCTTAAGCCAACTGTACTACACATTACTTTACGGAGACTGTAAAAAAAATAAAAAATGTGTTAGTTACAAACTAACAAGTAGTTACAAAGCAAAGGGTGCAAACTAACTACTAACTAGTTGGTACATAGCAAAGGGTGCAGCCCTACCCAGTCAGTTAAAAGTATTGCAAAAATGGCTCAAAAAGCCCAGCATAATTTGTTTGCAGATAACATTATAAAATTTGGTAACACTTTGGATTAAGGAACACTATTAATAGTTGCTTTTTAGCATGCATATTATTAGCATTTTGGCTGTTTATTAGTACTTATAAAGCACACATTAATGCATTATTCTGCATGACCATATTCTAGGTCCCTTAACTCTACCCCATACCTAAACATAACTACCACAACAACTACCTTACTTACTATAAATAAGCAGCAAATTAGTAGTTTATTGAGGGAAAAGTCTTAGTTACAAAATATGTTAATATGGGTTCTCTAATTTAAAGTGCAACCTGAAATTCATATATTTTTCAATGTCTTGTGTCCAAAATGGTTACTTTTGGGACCACTGTACAATGTCTGATAGTCTTGATAGATTCATTTTAATTACTTATTTACAAATAAAGTTGTCAGTCGAGCAGGATTTCAAAGCAAATTCCCAGAAGAAATATTTCTCAGAGCCATATCTGTTTCTGATCAGACAGCAAGACTGAAATCCTAGAATGGCCTCTGTTGTTTGTCCACTTGCAAGGGCAGTTCATTCCTTCAGAGCGTTTTCTCAGTGATCAGAGGCATTTAAGAGCTATACAGAGATTTCAGCTCAACTCTGTAGTGATGCTCTTTCTTTACCAGAAACCCCTCCAAGAACCCTTTATTCTTCCATCAGTTGGGCGGCACCAACAGTCATGTGAAAAGAAAAGGTGGGAGGTCAGTGGGAATGGAGGAACAGACAGAGAGGCATGTAACGGGGAAATGAAATGCTAGTCTTGCAGGAAAGGGGCTGACTCACAGCTATTCTTTCAGACACACATAGCAGCTGCTAATTCAGGCTATTCAGCGGGGCTTACGGTATCACAGCAAACACTGGCACTCACAGGAGACCTGACATGCATTTCACTCTAACAGCCCTCTATCTCTGTATTTGTTTATCCATATGTCACTTTATCCATCTCTCCATTTTTCTGTTTCTGCATTTCAATTAGACATTCACAATCCCTGGCTCTCTCTGAGTTGTCTCACTCCCTGCACTCACTCTAAGGGCTCCTCAGAGTCTCTGATCTGCACCTCTTTTCATTCAGAAGCACAGCTGCTGGAGAATGTTCCGGGACTTTTATTACATTACCTGGCTTGCATGTCTTGAGTCAAAGAGCAGAGTAGAGCAGGATCTTCTTGCCTTTATTCACTCTGCCTATGAATGAGTAATAAAAATTAAAATCCCAAGAACAATCTTTTACTCTGTTCCTATTTTTATGGTCTGCGTAAAACATTTTATTTGTATTTGTACAGCACTTCCTGATGTACAGCACTTTGCTGAACTCACTCAGCTGCATAATTTCGAGACCCTGCTGTTATTATTTAAAATTCATATTTCTTTAAGTACCAAGTTAGAAGTTTCTCTGTATCAGTGCTACCTGCATTGCTTTTCAGCAATTATACCGCAACTACTGGAAATTCAGGACAATGGCAAAAGAAATCATGCTTTAGTGGCAAATGTAATTTTAAGCCTGTTCTGTAAGTCAAAAGTATTAGCACTTATCTGGGCAATTAGGGCTGGGCATTATGGGGATATATAATGATGGAATTAATGATCCTCTGAATTTAGATCTTTCAATCAAACATGATGTTTTAAAACATTTTTAAAACACAGACTTGTATAAATCATTCATAATAAGAACCATTGTAGTATTATTTGCAAAAACAAATTACTTAAATGAGTCAGGTCTTTTCATTGAATAACAGTGTGGCCAATGTAGACTATAATTCCCAAAACAAATGACTATTATGAGCAGGTTCTTTTAATGGGTAGTTTAATAAAAGATTAGCTACTAGTTTGAATCAGTCTGAAATACTGCCAATTATATCTTATAATTGTAGCTTTGATATTCAAGCAAACCATTATAACTGAAATGAAATTCAACAGAATCCAATCGAGAGCTTGAGAACCTGAATCAAATTGGAAAATCTGTATCAATACCCGGCCTTACCATCACTACTCAACACATGTCACTTCTAGTGTTCCAGTAAATAAAAATTAGGAGCAAGCCTAATTGTGAAAGATTCAGCAGTAGTTGAACTTGATTCCAAATAACTTTTACAGGGTATTAAAAGTTGCTCACAGTTCTGTAAAATAGCAGTTTACATACCAAAGTAAGGAAGATTGCATAGCAGGCTTGGTCTCCTAGTGACTTGCTGGCCAATCCAGCCTGTTAATAATGTTACGGATCTCAGATTGATATAGACGGCATTGCTACAGTTTTTTTTTCAGTGAGTTCGGAGCATTTCAGTGGTCAGTGGTCATCAATTAGTGGACTACGGTCCATATTCAGAGCTTTTCTGGCCATAATTCAGCTGCAGTAGTTTTCCAAACATAAACCAGCACCGTTTAGGTGCATCTGATAATGTCTTATCTAGGGCTGTGAATCTTTGGGTAGACAGCGATTCGATTCGATTAACGATTCATAGGTTTTCGATTCGATTCAAGAACGATTTTTGCAAATTCAGAATGATTCAATTCGATTCGATTCACAATTAAATTGGATTCGATTCGATTAACGATTCGATTCTGCATTCTTTAGGTGCATTCACAGGATTATTTAAATGCTTCCCCTAAATTCTTTAAATGCTTAGTCAGGGGGCAAATTACACAGCAGCCTTTATGG
>NW_015643579.1:307790-308280 GCF_001515625.1 Sinocyclocheilus rhinocerous | reverse complement strand
TCACGACGAGGCGTCCCCCATAGCGACCCCTAGAGGACGCAGTTCGAAGTTCCCATGAAAGGGAACCCACTTTTGTCCATTGTTAGATGCTAGTTTAAGGATGCTATGGCATGACATGGCATATGTAGAAATTTATGTAAAGATAGATTTAAAAAAAGAGCTTTAAAAGTATTATGTATAGGCTAACATTTTGTCACACCAGGGGTGTAGCCATCATTTCAGAAGTGACAGAAATGTCAAATACAATAATTTTATGTATGTAGCCTATGTATTATTATTTTTATTTATATATTTTTTTTTACAAAGTATTATTTTCTTATATCTTACTTTGAATTTGCTATAAGAAATCAAATACACTGCTGGAGAATAATCAATCATTTGTAATCTATAATTTTTTTCCTAATGGCAATTGTATGATTGTTTTATATACTACAAACAATTATTCAAATTTTCTGCACAAAATAAGGTAGAAATATACTATCGTTTCTGT
>NW_015643579.1:287925-307423 GCF_001515625.1 Sinocyclocheilus rhinocerous | reverse complement strand
ATCAGCTGCTCAAAAAATGTGTCAGTGAAACGAACGGAGCGCGAGCGCAATCCTGTGACAGTCACAGGCGGTTAGTGGAGCGCGTGAAGGAGAGATGCGAGGCACGAACACTGTTCAAGGTCTCCATTAATTCCTGCTTGTAGTAATTGAATGTGTATATATTTTGAAAGCACTGAATCGCTATAGAAATCGCGATTCATTCGATTCTTAGCGTTTTAAATCGATTACTGTCCGAAATCGACGATTCACGATTCAAAAATCCATGTTCAAGATCGACAGGGTTTGTAATCGATGCATCGATAAAACGAGTGAATCGTTACACCCCTAGTCTTATCCAATCAGATATATTCATGCTACGGTCAAGCCTGTAGACATGTGATAAGATGAGATGTTGATGCTATGACTCAAGAGCATCAACTGTACATTTCCCGTCTATCACCACACTCTCCCACTTCTTACAATAAATAAGCAGGGAAAAAAGCACACTTAGAGTAACAAAATATGTTGGAGAGCACTGCTAGATGGGACCATATTGTTAATGCAACAGGCATTATTTAACTATATAACATTATCTAAAGTAATTGATAATTCTTATATTAATAGTACTACATTGAGAATTACATACTTGAAATAATTACAAATGGTGTGGTTAAAACCAGGATGCATAATGTAATTCGACCTGAGTGAAAGAGGTTTAAAGTAATGGTAAAGCTTTAGTAAAGCAACATGGAGCTTGTGGTCTGGCCTGATGGCCTAAAGTAAAGAAGAAGAGCAGGAAAAAATAATGTAGCTCCAGAAGGGCACAAGCATCAGTAACAATCCTCTTTTATCCTGTCCTTGACATCCACGACAGTGAGCAAAGGCTTGCAACTCCATTGAAACTGAAAAAAGTAACTCGCGTTACTTTTTTTAAAAAGTAACTCGAATATTCATGTGTAAATTTATAAAGTAATGCGTTACTTTACTAGTTACTTCAGAAAAGTAATATTATTACGTAACGCACGTTACTTGTAACGCGTTACCCCCAACACTGGTCATCAGTGTGGTAAGGACTACAAAATGACCCTTTTGTTAAGAAGGTTGGAACACGGAAATGTAGATAATTTTCGACCCCCAAGACATACATTCTGAGCATATACACTACAAAAGTTTGGGGTTGGTAAGACTTTTTAAAACTTCTAGAAAGAAGTCACTTATGTTTACCAAGGCTGCAATTATCTGATCAAAAATATAGTAAAAACTGCAATATTGTGAAATCTTATTACAAATAAAATAACTGTTTTCTATTTACATATATTTTAAAATGTAAATTATTCCTGAGATGGCAAAGCTGACTTTTCAGCATTATTACTCCAGTCTTCAGTGTCACATGATCCTTCAGAAAGTATTCTAATATGCTGATTTGGTGTTCAAGTAACATTTCTAATTAACATCCCAACTGAAATGAATATAAATCCCTTTGATGAACAAAGTTCAAAAGATTTGATATTTACTGTCCATTTCCTGTGTTTACTGTCACTTTTGATCAATCTAATGCATCCTTGCTGAATTAAAAAATCTTACTGGCCCTGAACTTTTCAACGGTAGTATACATGCATATATATGCACTATATATAAGTTTACCAAAACTTATTTGATTTGTTTCTTTGTCAATGTATACATATATATAAAGAGGGAGAGAGAGAGAGAGATTAACAGATAGATGGACAGATAGATAGATAGATAGATAGATAGACAGACAGACAGACATTTTTTATTTAGATAATCTGGCCATTGAAAGAAAGTAGCAGAAGGGTTCTGCTGACTATATTGTAGCAGTCAAACAGCTTTTAAAGAGCTGTGAGCCTAATCTTGTACAAGGAAAGGAACAGTGCAGACTGTTCTGTGGTAAAATAAAATGTGTGGGATCAGAGCAGATAACATTTCCCCTTTACTCCTGAAGAATAGTTTTACAGGTCTGCAGAGGTATGCATTACAAAAAGACTCTGTAGCAGAAATATTGTCATGCACCACAATATTTTTTTTATGCTTGGGTGTTTATAGATTGCCACGGATACCATACAATATATAGATGATACTCCCAAACCCATGTTTGATAATGGAAGAAGAGCAGCTGGGTGCTGATCAGTCAGTCATTCAGATGATAAATAGAGCATACAGCTGAGATGACTGGAAAAATGCACCAAAATCCCAAAAAGCACCTGGGTGTGAACACAGTGCACACACAGTGAGGATTCCAACCCCTGCTAGGCGAGTAATCTCTAGACCTCTCCATGATACAGCATGCCAGCCCACCATCCTATACACCCCCACAGCGAATGTAATCCAGCTGAGATTAGATGCGATTCACAACACACACAAACACGCACACACACATACATCCAAAATACACACCCACTCACAGCATGAGCTATACTGTGCTTTAAAGAGACAATCTTTAGCTTTAGGAAGAGATAACTGAGGTTTCATCTCCTCTCACAGGGGCCTCGCTCTCACCTGAAACAAGGACTCACTGGCTCACCTTAAAGGCATAGTTCAAAAATTTAAATTCTGACATTGATTTTTCACCCTTATGTTAATCACGAAAACTTCTGCCAAAAATGAAAGGGTTTTTTGATTCAGTCAATCCAACCTTTTCAGCAATTGTGCGCTTAAGATACTGTACCTGATGTGATTGCTGAATTTGACAAAATATTTTACCCGAAAGACAAAAACTATTACAAAAGCAACCATGTAAAAATTCACATTACTTCTAACATGTAGGACTTTCTTCCATGACACAAAAGAAGAAATTAAATCAAATGTCCAAGCTGCTCTTTTTAATATATTATATATTTATACAGTATATTATAAATTTGGTGTCAGTAAAATTTTTTATTACAATTTTCAGCAAGGATGCATTACAAGTTACGTGACAGTAAAGACTTTAACATTATTAGAAAAATTATTTTTAAATAAATGCTTTTTTTATGAATGTTGAACATTCTATTCATCAAAGAATCGGCAGCAAAACTTCTTTCAACATTCATGATAATATGAAATGTTTCTTGAGCACCAAATCAGCATAACAGAATGATTTTTGAAGGATCATGTGACACTTAAAACTGGAGTAATGGCTACCCTGAAAAAAGTTATTTTAAATTGTAACAATATTTCAAAATGTTACTGTTCTTACTATATTTTTATTAAATTAATGCAGCCTTGGTGAGCGTAAGAGACTTAATGAACCTAAACATTTGAGCAGTTCTTAACATTTAAAGGGTTCTTAAACAGAATTAGTTTGAGCCCAAAGAAAACTTCTGATTATTTGACACTGATTTGAAAATCTTTACTTGAGAACTGATTCAAAAACAGCAATAGGATACCGATGCATGCCAGAAGAGCCTTGAACATGTGCGCACACACACACACACACACACACACACACATAAAATCAGCCCACACCTCCATCAGCAACACATACTCTACTGCTCACACCTTACGTCAAAGAATAGACAAAAGTTTAGATGCCTTTGAATATTTTAGTTGTTCTCTGCACTATTTAGGGAGTTTATCTGAAATATTCATAGGTTTAATCAAATTTTCCTAAAAAAAAAGTGTTAAATATTTCAAGCAGCAGTGAAATCCATTACAGTCCCTTTAATAGTATCTAGCGAGCATGTATGTGTGTCAGGTGGGGGTACCTGCTAGCTGAGGGTTTAAATGGACACCAATGGCACATAACCACAGGAGAGAGACATTATTATGAACAGTTCAGATCACAGACATAAACTTTATTACAAATTTATATAGTTTTATTCACTATGCATTTTCACAGTATAAATATATTAGGGATTTTTTTTCCATGGTTTTTGGACTATGCAGAAAGTATAAAACACAAAAATTAAATTTTATCTCTATTTTAATCTGCAATTTAGATAAATGCACTTAAAAAAAAAAAAGTCTGTCACAAAGAATGTATCTAGTACCTAGTGAAAGCAACATAATATGATGGAAAAACCAAAGGAAAAAAAGCAAAACATCTCACAAGGGGGTCATTAAAAGTCTATTATGTTTAAAAGTGCTTAAAATACACCTGTTCAGCTCTGACGGGTTCATAAAGAGGGTAGGATGCCATTACGCAGTGTATGGTGCAGTTTTAAAGCACCCCTGAGGTTTCAGGAGCGGGTGATGGTGAGCCGGATGTGCATTCTGCCCTCTCAGCCGATCAATTCCCAGGCTAATGTTCCCCTCTTTTGTGGCATATGCCTCCCCCTCTCTCTGCCTTCTAACTCTCGCTCTCTCACTCACTCACTCTCTCTGTCTCTCTAAGGTTGAACTTGTTAAATATTCATAATGCCTCAATCTCAGAGCTGTGTTTATAGAGGCTTGTCCAAAAGTGATCTAGTGTGACAGAGTTCACTGCTTCTAAAGAGCTCTCTTCATTGTGTGTTTGACCTAGAGGGCCCCCGTTGAAATACCTAGGTAGCCATCACTCTACTATTGTATTACAACAGACGTTCTTGGGACAATGTCTGAATTCACAGCAGAACAGAAATAGTTGACAACTCTTTGGGGACAAGACCAACATACACACTAAAGCCCCACTGCCAGTGATTTTATCAATCAAGTTCACCTGGTTGTTGCATTGTTGATAGCTATGCAAGTAGGCATTTAAGTCGCTGAATGCGCTAACTAGGGATTTGCTAAACTATACTGACTAGTCACTAGGTGACTAGTGAATGACTGGTCGACTATTCAGTATCAAGGAAGCCTGAAAAATAAGGTCCCACTAGACTTTGATCAAAACAAGCTGGCACATGACCAACCTTCAATGTTGAAAAACCTTCAAATGATCTACAATTTTAATGCTAAATGTTGTAAAATGTTAACAAAATACTTATTAATCAACACTGAAATTTTACCAAGATCTGTATGAAAGATGTTGAAAAAATGTTGTGATATCAATGTTGATTCCATTTGCGAAATAGAAACAAAATTCAGCAGTGATTCAACGTTAACGCTGCATTATGTTGATTCATCCACAAAACTGCTGAAATGTCAGCTGGGAAGTTTCTTACAGGGTGTTCACACAGAACACATTCTTGCATTCCACAACTGCAAAACGAAGCCCCAAGACACGTTTTTAAAATGTTCAATCATTCATGTTTTCAAAACTCTCTTTAAAGCTGAATGATTTCCAGTTATTATGTAACAGCATGAAAGAGATTTAGCACAACAGAATCACAGAGATGACACATGTGAGGCCACTCCATCTTCAAAAAAAATGTATAAACATAAAGCTCATCCAAAGGGTGGGTCTCTAGCTTTCCTGTTTTTAACTCAGAATCTTATTATTTGTTTATTCTTTACTCTAAGTCTTCACAGCCACTACCAATCTGAAGGAAAGTCCAGACAGCTGGGATCAGATTAGGACAGAAGTCTCGCCAGAGTCTATTCACTTCAAGCAAACAGCCTTGGCTTTACATTCAGTCTTGCAGATTAGACATGCCACCAATGGGATAAGCCATCTGATCAACATAGAAGGTGACCAACCATTATGAGGCACTTGGGGACAGCCTAATCTGAAACCAATGACACCATAATATAATATAATAGCCTGGCACACTGTGTGGCAAAAGTGGCAGATCCTTCAAAAAAATGCTGAATCATATAGTGATGTGCCTTATCTGGAAACACACCAATAATAACAAAACTAATGAACGAAATCAAATTCAAAATAAACTTAAAAATGAAATTTTTAATGAACATTTACATTAAAATTACAATGCATGGGTGTCTATAGGCCCTTTCACACATACAGTCTTTACTGGTAAATTACCAGTAAATTACAGTTAACAGATCATGTGTGAATAGGATATTTTAAAAAATTCTGGTAAATTCGTCTGGGAATTTATGGTATGAGAAGTTGTAACATTACCGTTAAGGTGCTCTGTGTGAACGCAACACAAGACTACCAGTATGAGAATGTACAAGTTCAGAATGTGTTGCTGATGTAAGACAGTGGTTCCCAACCCTGGTCCTGGAGGCACCCCAACACTGCACATTTTGCATGTCTCCTTTCTCTGACACACCAATTTTAGGTCTTGAATTCTCTACTAATGAGCTGATGACCTGAATCAGGTGTGTTTGATTAAGGAGATATGCAAAACGTGCAGTGTTGGGGTGCCTCCAGGACCAGGGTTGGGAACCACTGATGTAAGATGTCTACTCTGGGCCAATCATATAATGCATTTGATGCATTTACTCCGCGCTCCGCGGAAGTCAAAGAAATGTCTAAAATCATCTAATATGATGTCTCTGGGCCAAAAGCAGCTGCATGAATGTGAACATTTGACACAAAAATGAAAACATCAACAAAAACACTGACCACATATACCCTCCATGTTTACAAACACAACACTGGGAGGTGCAGCCATTTAGAGGTTATTTCCAGTCAGTGATATCACAAAATTTACCGGTATTTTGAAATTGATGTGTGAATGGTGCTTTACCAGAAAAAAGACAGAACTTCCTTGCCTGTGTGAACAGCACATTTTTGTATTTACTGGTAAATAAGTCATTCCGATTATTTTATGGCAATTTACTTGTATTACTTATGAAATGGGCTGATGTTTAGACCTTCCACACAAGAAAACATGCTTTTGTGTATCACCCGCTCCTCAAGCAGGATGCACTTCACATACAGTATATGATGAGGGAGGGTTGAACTTTCTGACTAAGTGGTAGATACTCTTTATGCACTAAGTATAAATAGACACTGTCAAAATATAGTTATATAAGAAATAGGCCTATTATATAAGACATATTCTTGTATAGACACATACAATACATATCATACATATCTGCAATATAGAAACAAAATAGAATGTGTTAGATAAACTGGATTAAATATTAAACCATAATAAATCTAAACATGGGTGTGACGAGTGGGGGCGGGGCCGAGAGCCGTGGGAACGGAGCGAGGCCGGTGGAGTAATTGATAATGAGCGACACCTGCACCACTCACCGGTCTCGAGTCCCACGGAGGAGCTCCGGAAGGATAAAAGGAGGAGTTACGATAGTGAAAGACGAGAGAGGACCAGGCCTGGACTTTACTTTGTGTTTTGGTTCTGTTTGTGCGTGACAGTCGTCCGCGAGGGGCTGTCGCGCTATTTTGTGTTTGTTTATTTTATTATTAAAGTTTTCTTTAAATGTTCGCCGGTTCCCGCCTCCTTCTTCCCGACCTACAAACGTTGTTACAATGGGCATTTACAGTTGATGCACTACTATGTAAGACCTACCCAAATACAATTCTGCTCAAATACAATATAAAAACAGTTAATTTTGTTTAATAAGTTAACCATTGCTACTTACACATACACATAATGACCATGTTTCCACCTGATGCTATTAAGATGCGTTTTCAGTGATCTGATTTAAAGTAGTGCATTCCTTTTTCTTCTTGGTATTAACATGCATCGCAAATGCACGTCATGTGACCATTTGTGATCAGAATTTGCTGAGTGGGCAGGGCCGAGAGCCGTGGGAACGGAGCGAGGCCGGTGGAGTAAGTGATAATGAGCGCCACCTGCGCCACTCACCGGTCTCGAGTCCCACGGAGGAGCTCCAGAAGGATAAAAGGAGGAGTAATGACAGTGAAGGACGAGAGAGGACCAGGCCTGGACTTTATGTTGTTATGTTTTATGCGGCAGTCGTCCGTGAGGGAATGCCGCTTTTACTTTTGTTTTGTGTTTATTGATTAAAGTTTTATGTTTAAATGTTCGCCGGTTCCCGCCTCCTCCTTCCCGATCTACGAAACGTTGTTACAGTCCTTGAGAGTGATTTTGTGCCTCTCTGCAATGGGACCACGAGCTGCCGCTCATTTACCGACCACAGGTTTCTGGAGGGGATGAAAAAGCATAGGAGAGTGTGAAGGTAGGAGGGTGCGGAGCCTGTGGTAGTTCTGTAGGCAAGCACCAATTTCTTGAACTTGATGCGAGCTACGACTGGAAGCCAGTGCAGAGAGATGAGAAGTGGAGTGGCATGGGCTCTCTTGGACCCATTGAAAACAAGACGTGCTGCTGCATTCTGAATTATTTGCAGAGGTCTGATTGCACATGTTGGAAGTCCAGCCAGAAGAGCATTGCAATAGTCCAACCTAGAAATGACAAGGGCCTGGACGAGAAACAGTGTTGCATTCTCTGTTAAGAAGGGTCTGATTTTCCTGATGTTGTGTAGTGTGAACCTGCATGATCGTGCTGTTTTTGCAATGTGATCTTTAAAGGTCAGCTGATCATCAAGGATCACCCCAAGATTCCTGGCCGAATTCAATGGGATTATCGTTGATTATCCCAGTTGGATGGCAAACTGGTGCTGTACTGATGGGGTGGCTGGGAAGATGAGAAGTTCTGTCTTTGCCAGGTTGAGCTGCAGGTGATGCTCTTTCATCCACGCCGAGATGTCCGTCAGGCAGTATGAAATCTAAGCAGGTACCGTTGAATCTTCTGGTTGAAATGAGAGGTAGAGCTGCGTGTCATCAGCATATCAATGATAGGAAAAACTATGCGCCTGAATGATGGGTCCCAGTGATGTAGTGTATATAGAGAAGAGGAGGGGCCCAATAACTGATCCCTGAGGAACCCCAGTGACCAGTTGATGTGATCTGGATTCCTCTCCTCCCCAAGCCACCCTGAAGGACCTACCTGTGAGGTAAGACTCAAACACGTGGAGTGCAATTCCAGTGATGCCCAGAGGGTGGACAGAAGGATTTGAAGATTAACAGCGTCAAATGCAGAAGATAGATCTATGAGAATGAGAACTGAATTGCCGATTTTAGACAACAATATGCATAAAACAATCTGTGAATAACCCCTCTAAGTTCGAAACTACAGTACAGTCACACCCAGCATTTGTGTGTAAAGACAACTGGTCTCTTTCATTAAGCCTGCGTACACACTTTGTGCTTTAAATATGCACAAAGATTTTCACAAGCAAATTGTGATTCACCAGTAACTTACAGTAGCACTGCATACACTGGGTGGCCTTATAACCTTGTTAAGATTGAATTTTATAGATAGATAATTCATGTTTAATATATTTCATCATATTCAGTCCTTGGATCCATATAAGCACCACTTCTATCAAGGCAAAGAGATCTCACAGTGACTAATAAACGCATCTGGATTCAGTGTATAAATGTACCTGTGGGATATTTGTGACAACAGCCAAAGAAACTGAAGTGCAGCTTTGTTCGTCAAGTGCGAAACTCACCATTTTCAAAAAATCTATAAGAGCTCAGTGGATAAGAGTGCCAATTTGACCCCTCTTATTTTTTGATACTTTGAAGGTAATTTACAGATGGACTTTAATTTACAGATGGGCTTTGAGGCAGTGGAGTCATATATACGAGAAATATTTCCTTCAGAGAAGGTTCCATTTTGTTGGTTAAATATTAAAGTGGGAAAACTAACATGATTCTGATTGGTACAGTGAATACGTCTATATACATTTATCATGCAAAAAGAAATACATTCATGTAGGCCCAGTATAGCAGGCTATAGCCAAGACAGACTGAGCGAGTTGTAATCTCCGAAACTCTCAATCCTTTAAAGTTAACCACTGAAGTGAACACTTTCATGGCAAATCATTCTGACATTCTTAGACAAACAGCCCAGAAAAAGAAAAAAAACCCTGACCTGCCCCCCCTCTCTTTACTCTCTTTCTCTTGCTCTCTCTCTCTAAAAACATTTTAACTATGTTTAAAATATTTGACACATTTATATTGTAAATATCAGTGTTGTAGTGCTCCAGACTGGACTCTGTCTCACGTATGAGTACAAGACCATATTTTCATTGTCTTGGCCTCGTCTTGGATTCGAGCATTTGAACTTGGTCTTGACTTGGATTCGACCCTACCCTTGTGGAAAAAGAAGTGTGTTTAATTGTATTGAATGTACACTCGTAGTGTACTTCAAATCTTAAAAGTATATTTTAAAAAACTGTAGCTCTAGATAGTGTAATATTAATTAAAATAAAGGCCAAGTGTAGTTAGAGAGAGTATACTTTCATGACTATGTTTCTTAGCACACTTAAATACACTTTTAAAAATTGTAATTTGTAATAATATTAAATTTGGTTAAAGTTTGAATGTACATACTAATGCACAAGTACTTGATTATAATTTTAACTGTAATTTGTTATTTAATATACATTTGAAGTGAATATATTTTAAATGTACTAAATTGCAACTTCAACAATACAAATGTGCAATTAAAAATACATTTAATAAATACATGACATACAGGTTTCAATAGCAATGACATTAAAGTATATTTTAGTGTACCATAAATGCTAGTCATTACAATTGAGAGTATAAATAACATGCATTTAAGTGCCAGAAAACTTTTAGTATTCAATATTCTTTTGAAGTATAATATTTCCGTAATAAGTACACTCTTTAAAAGTATGCTAAATTGTACTTTTTTTTGACAAGGGTCTTCTGGTCTCAGTCTTGACTCAGACCTAACCTACTTTGACTCCAATGAGCTTGTCTTGACTACAACATTGGTAAATATGTCATTGGCCTACTGGGTCAACTGATTGAACTGTTCTTACAGTAGCAGCCACGGATCTATGGAAAGTAACTTGTGGACAGAGACATGGTTTTTTAAAAGGGTCTAAGATCATCATGGCCTTCCCACAATCTCTCGCCCCTTTGACGGTTATTTGGCTTATTAGACACCAAGGTGAATAATTAGGCAGTGTTGTGAAACACTGGACATATTTTTTACCTTGTTGAATAAATTTGTGCCCACTGAGAGTGTCTCCTGATTCACGCTAATACAACAACAATAGAGAGCTTGATCTTGAAATACTCAATGGGCTTACCCTTTAGATTACTGTGATTAGTCTACATTTTTCAAAGGCATCATATAACATACAGATGTACTTCATTACCCTCTTCTATTTAAAATAAACTTGTTTTTCCCCTGTTACATTTCTACCTTGAGGATTCAGCAGCCTCAGTTTTTTGCTTTGGTTATGGCCCATTGCAATATTGCAAGCTTTAGAAAAGCAACTATATAGGAAATTATAACAAATTGATATAAAAAAAATAAAATAAAAAAAAATGCAATCTATAATATATATAATATAATTTTGTTTTATATTTTGAAGGACAATTCCAATTCCAAATTCCAACAAGTGTTCTAAACCAAAATATTTAATATTTATATTATACATGGTATATACAGGAATCATGGAGTTAAATTTAATACCTTTTAAGACCTTTTTAAAGACTCTTTCCATACATTTTAAGACCTCATCACCAGTCCAAGTTTTAACCAGTTACATCGGAAACACTTTAACCTACATTTACTATATATTGATTGTAAGATAGCACAACTAAACAGACTTACTTTGTGATAACTCCTTATCAATACAACATAATTCAGAAGGTGGGGAACGAACGAAGCGCAGGATAATTAATTGAGTGACTAACCAATGCAACCCAACTATCACGCAGCGGCGCAGTCAGTCAGTGAGCGCCGTAACAGATGACGTCAAATGAAAAGATGATACAAAATTTAATACCTTGGAAAATGCCATTTAAGACTTTTTAATACTTATTAAGGGCCTTAATTTTCTCTAAATTGATTTATCAACTTTTAATACTTTTTAAGACCCCGCGGACACCCTGTTATAGATTTATGTAATATTCAGATTTAGTTTTATTTCACCTTTTTTAAGGAAACTGATTATAACAGCTTTAGTTTTAGTTTAAAAAACAACAACACTGAATGGTATTAGTCACATAATTTAACTGTTATGATGCATTACAATCAATTAAAACAAACAATTAAATTGTGAGTCTATTGTTGGTTAAGTACCGGTTTAACACAGACCGGAACTAATTGGAATTGACTGATGCACAATAAAGCATGAAATATGTAAAAAATAATCAAGATTGCAGATGCCATGATTAACAACCCATGAAAGATGTTACTTACAGTATTTTTTAAATATCTGCTTCTGCTCAGATGAAACGTTTGCACTAGTTTAACATTTTTGCACCAATGTAACCAACCATAGGCATGTTCATTGTGTGTATAAACAATCATTAATCAGAGGCATGTAAATTAGGTCTATCAGTAATAAAAAACTGGTGCTAAATTCACTTCATGTTGCACCGCTCACTTGCAATACAGCCATGAGCAAAAATTATAAATTAATAAAAAATTATAACAAGGCATAACAATTAACATTATATTCAACAATCACAGACATGGTTAAAAGCTTCTCTTTTTTTTTTTTTGCTTTAAATGAGAGTCTAGAACTCAAATGTCAAATTATAAGCAGTAACAGTGTTAGAAAGTGTCTAGCTGTCATTTATCTGTTAATAACCATGTCTGTTTGGATGAGATCAGAGTGTGATGTGAGGGGCCAGAGATACGGACCCAGTCTGTGATAAGTCTAAAAATGTCTCTTGATGGAGCTGCCACATTACCATGCAGGCTTGGCGTCTTCATTTGCTGCCACTACAGCAGACAAAGGCTGAAGTGTGTTCACTGCCAAAACACAGACTTCAGCTGACCTGCTGCTGTCTGACACCCTGTACAATCTACTGCGTTCTAACAGCCTCCAAACTCTGAGAAGGTGAATATGCGATTATCAAACCTGCACCTTCTTTTAAACACCCCAGTGAATTTTTAAAGAGCACATTCCACGCTCTCCAATTCCTCATTGATTTCTAAAGAGAATAAACACTTACAATAAGGTCTCAGTGAAATATACAGAACATTACAACACTTTCACAACACCCCCACACCAATCCACCCACTCATTTTCCACTCCTACGCCCTCTCTCTAGTACAAAAGTTATCAAATGAAACGGGAAAACCAGTCAGCCAATGTATCATACACAGGGGGGAGTCGCATCTTAGGCTGAAACTTCCTAGCTTAATGGAGTTTGAGGTCTCAGACTCAGTAGAAACAGCATGTAAAGAGACACACAAGAGAAGACTGGTAGTTTGAATGTAACTGCATGTCTAGTTATTCTTCTTCCGTTGATAAGACACTACATGTATGTGGGGAGCATCATATGCAACACACTGTGTGCAGTAACATGAAGTGGAAACTAAATCGGTTTTAAAATGCCTGTAAATCCATCCTATAAATTCACAAATCAGTGCACGAATAAGCATTTTAGGTTAACAAAATTCTAACCAAAAAAACATTTTTTTTGAACTGAGGAAGCTCTTATGACACCACGTCTGTCTCTGACAGACAAATCGAATTGTGACCAGGCTCTGCCCCACCTATATCAGCCAGGTCGACCCCTGCCAAAGTCATTCGCACTTTCTTCCTATGGGAGACTGGAGCAAGCTCTCTCAGCACATTCTGACTTTGGTGATTTCGCTAAACTGTTCAACCGGCGGGCCGTCATTGGAATCCGTCACCGAACGCGAGGGCAGTTGGAATGGATATTGTTGAGTGACATCCTTAAAAATTCCAATAGTGTCCGTGTCAAGGTGAGCTATTCTAAAGGTTTAATTACCTTAGACCAGGTTTGCATCACTTCTCAGCCATTATGTCGATGGTCATCACCACCATCAAAGGGAATGAAACCCATGTCCATCCTCGTGTGGAGCTACAATCTCGGGCAGGGACCCTCACCCCATGTGCATCGTGTGTATGGGCTTGAAGCACGCTCAAACGTTTCTTGCGGACCCACAAACGTGCGCTCACTGTGCGTCATTGTCCGTGAAAATCTTGGAAAGGAGGCTGAGACTGGCGGTGGCTAACAAGCAGGATCCATGCCTGCTCCAAATCTGCCACACAATCTGCGGCACCTGACCATCTCACGTGAGCTAGTACGAGCTGGGCGGACATGATGGAAGCCGAATCCCCGGATATGCCGCCACTGTTTGAGGGCCTACTCATGCACGAGGAGGGTGAACTGGGGGATGAGGACACAAAGGGCGAAGCTAACTCTGATCTCCTCGATTTAGACATGGATCTTCAATGGCCTATCACCTCCATCCCAAATCGGCACTCTATTTCTGCCTCCTTTCAGATTTCACTGCCGAGTAAGATGGAATGGCTGACTGCGTCAATGTATCAGAGCATGTATAAATACACAGGGCAGTCCATGTGCTCACTGAATGCAGTGACTTTGCTGTCAGCGTACCAAATGGAGATTTTGTAGAGACGGGGTGACAGCTTGAGGAGTGCCGAACCTGACACTCTGGGATGAAATTTGTGTGGTGAATGATTTAGGGCTGTGGCCGTGTGATGGGCTTGGCTGTATCAGGTAAGAGAGCGTTATGGCTAAACCTGTCAGACTTGAGCGACGCGCAGAAGTCGGAAATAATGGATGTTGCCTATGACCCTACTATGGCCCAGCCCTTGGGGAAAATTAGGAAAACCAGCACCCTCAGGAAACAGGAGGATGTTTGCCACGTAAGCAAGTGCCACTCAACCGGCACGACAGGGCTTTACAGCAGCCACGACAGCAAGAGGGAGTCCAGTGGGCGCTAGGGCTCTAAGACCTGCTCACAGTGGGCAGCAAGCTGGCCAGCGACCCCAACTGGATGGCTCTGGACCTTGGGCTCCCTCCACAAAGGGTATGGCTACATAGTGGGCCTTACTCAGGGGAGTTTCTGTTCAAGATATTTGTTCAGCAGCAAGTTGGGCTACACCACATACCTTTGTGTGATTCTATAGACTGGACGTGTCTGTGCCAGCCTTAGCACATGCAGTGCTGGGAGCCGGTAGGTCTATGTCCATTTAATTGTTATGGGTGATAGCAGCGATATGTGTGAAATCCGGGAGTGGTCTACATCTCCCATAGTGAAACACCGAGCGGAGTTAGAAGATGAACGATGGGTTACTTAACGTAAACCTGGGTTCTTTGATAACAGAGTGAGCTGTTTTACCAGCACTTCCCTCCTTGCACAGTATGGGAGGAAATAATAGGTGGGGCGGAGCATGGTCACAGGTCGACTTGTCTGTCAGAGACAGACGTAGTGTCATAAGAGCTTCTGCAGTTGGTCACGCCCAAAGTCATTCCCCATAGTGAAACAAGTCACTCTGTTTTCAAAGCACCTGGGTTTACGTTAAGTAACCCATCGGTTTCAATTGATACAACGAATTTGCAGAATTTATTCTTGACAGGTAAGCTAAACTTAAAAAAAAAAGATGTTTGAATTAGGCGAAGCGTGATGCGCATTCTTTATTTTTGTTGTTCCGTCACGCTAGTAGCGCAGAAACGGAATACTCCAGCTTTAACAAAAAAGTATTTTAATACATTTAATATTGTGTGCTGAGAAAAACACTCATCTCCTAACTAAGGATGGGTCATGACAACAGGTAATCATGTAATGCATTTGACTAGCTTATGTAGATATGTTCTTATTGCTGTGTCAAATTTCTAATTGCATACTGTGAAGTAGGCACTTACATTTGGTTTGATACTTACTCTGTGACCAATGTTCCCTCTAATTTTTTTCTTGCTGAGCAAAAAATGTCCCTATTGGGCGGACATTTCAGCCACCTGAGCAAAAATATTATTTATACCAGACCTGTGCAGCACACACAAAAAAGTGTTAAACTTTTAACTGTAATGTGCTATTTATATTTGATTTGACCCTTGATGTAACTAAATGAGGCACATTGTAGGTTACCTGAGAACATGTGAATTCTTTTACAGTTATCTAAAACATCCCCATGTAGTAGAGTTTGCACACTACTAAACCTGTGTGTGACTGTAAATGTCTCAAGAGTTTTGTTATCTTTCTGTGCCCATCATCCACTTTTTCCACAACTTAATCAAGCCACTCTTCTTTAAAACAAGATGACGTTTTATTTCACGTCATTACATTTGCGTTGACTCTCGAGTTGAGCTTTTTGTACACAACCATTAAAGTATTCAATTTCTACAGTGACTGATTTGGCACACATCATTCTTTCTATGTAACCTGTAAACCACATTCACTGGTTCTAACTCTATAGCGACACCAAGTCTATAGTGATTTGCCTGAGCATTGCAATTATTTCGCACTTAACTAGAATTTAATCAAATGACTTTCCCAACTTATTTTTGTGTCTGTCCTGTGCGTGGCATATTATTTCTTCTGTGTGGTCACGACGAATGAAGTGCGCGGCTGCGCACGTGCGCAGCTTACAGGCAACATTGTATGTGACTGTTAAAAAGTATGTTCTATATCTTGTCTTGTGATCTACCAGTGACAGTTGCATTGCTTCACTGCCATTCACAACTCCTCTCCAGTGGCAACATGAAATAATAAATTGTCGATTGAGTGTGCACTCTAGAATCTCAGGGGATGTAGTAGGTCATCCGGGTACTTTTTGCCTACTGTTTCTAATTACTGGGAATTTAGACATTTAGACACTCTTTTGCCTTACTGTTTTCCCGCATACTATATTGCATTGCTGTTAGACAGTTTGAACAGTAAAGCTTACTGTGTATGGCTGTAGGCCTAGGTGTTTTTGGTCACTGCATTGTCCCAACAATTAGTTGACTTTGAAAATATTTTGAAGAGCGTTTAGAAGGACTGAATATGTGTTACCTTGCTGGATGATTTGGTTTTGCTGCTGTAGTTGTTGTTGGTGGAGAGGCTGGCATCCTCATGCACACAGTCCAGGAGCCACAGAAGGAACTCCAAAGCGTCGTGTTGAGCATTCCCCTTGAACTGAGAGCCATACTTGGACACAACACTCTAGGGAAGGAGTGGGACATTGTGTCAGATAGATGTTGATCTGCATATATTTTTAAAACAACTCGCATGAAACTTCAATCATACAAATATTGTTTTTCTCCTCACATCACCAGATATTGCGGCCGAATCACAGCTGTTCTGACATACTGCCATAACTCACTCTTGGAACACTACTCAACCAATAAGATTCAAGCAGTGGCGGACAAGCCATCTGGAGCACCGGGAGTTTTCCCGGTCTGCCACTGTACATTGCGTAAATATATAAAGAATGAATGATAGTAAATGTACATAGCCTATATCCTTCCATCGGCCCAGACGAATGACCCGCGTGGCCCTCTTGAGTCAAACATTCAAATTAATTTAGCGTGCTCTGGCTCAGTGCAGAAGTTCAAAAGCGCTCGTCAGTGTCAAAATGTTTGAAATAAATCAATCAAATCAAAGTCTAGAATGCGAGCTGATTTTAATGCCATTTACGTTATTTGCCACAATGTAGCCTACATAGAAACATTGACGTAGCAGTTTTCAGCAGACATAAGATAAGAGCGAATGCTTGTATATCTCTATACAGGCTTTCTTCCATAATTTCACAAGAAAATGTTTCATAACTCTAAAATACTATTCTCAAAATTACATTTCATTTTGTTTTCAATTGCTGTGATTAGGATATATTATAATAAAAATATAATGCTAAATAGTTCACATGCATTATTTTATATACACACTGGTGATACAAAGTTTGAAATAATTAAGGCTTGTATTTATTTATTTTTTTAAATAAGGCTGAATTTATTTGATCAAAAATACAGTAAAAACACTAATATTATGAAATATTACATTTAAAATAGTGCTTTTATTTAAGATATTTTAAAATGTAATTTATTTCTGTGATCAAAGCTGAATTTTCAGTATACTCCAGTCTTCAGTGTCACATCATCCTTCAGAAATCATTCTAATATGCTGATTTGCTGCTTAATTATTATCAGTTATTATTTGTGCTCAATTTATTTATTTATTTATTTTTTGGGGGAAACTGAGATACTTTAACTTTTTCAGGATTATTTGATGAATACAAAGAATATAAATAATTTGTAAGTATAAATCTCTTTACTGTCACTTAAATCAATTTAATGCAACCTTGTTGAATAAAAGTTAATTAATTTTTTTTATCTTACCCCAGACTGAATGGTAATGTATCACCTTTTCTACAAAGAAATATGAAGCAGCACTGTTTTCAACATAGGACAATAATCAGAAATGTTTCTTGAGCAGCAAATCAGCATATTAGAATGATTTCTGAAGGATCATGTGATACTGAAGACTGAAGTAATAACTGCTGAAAAATCAGCTTTGCCACCACAGGAATAAATTACATTTCAACATATTCACATAGCAAACAGCTATTTTAAATTGTAACATTATATATTCAGCCCTCTACTGACACCTTGGCAATTGAATCGCCTTCTTAAAAGCTGAAAAAATCCAAAGGAACTCCGTTATTTTGACAACATTACAACAAAAAATACAACAAAGAATATCGTTTACATGTAGCGCATCAATTCTGCATGACAATGGGAATTGTCATGACGTATGTAAGTGTCAGACATGACGTATGTAAGTGTCACGAATCCGTCTGATTGCCACCAGCGGTCACCCTTTCCAATTACATTGACTCTCACACTACACAAACTGTTACATGTCACCCTGGACTACATTTCCCATGCTCCATTGCACTAATCACAAGCTCACCTGAAGCCAATCACACACACTACATAAGCCACACTCAAACCATTGCAGACGGCGAGTATTGTTCAGCGTTTATCACTGTTTTAGCTGATAGCTACTTTACGGAGCCTGCCCTAGTTTACATAGTCTAGTCATAGTCTTGCCTTGCCTGTTTTCCCGTGTTCAGATTCTTGCCTGTGTATTTCGGATTACCCTCTCGTCTCGCCCAGTTCGGACTCTGTTTACCCCTGCCTGGACTATTGCTGTGTACCTGGATTATCTCTCTTTGCCTTGCCCTGTTGGATATTGTTCGCCGGAGATTGATCACGTCTGTCCTTGGATTACTCTTTGTCTACGCTATACCTGTTGTTGTTGTCGACCCATGCCTGTTTTTGACCACGTCTTTAATAAATAAGCTTTGCATATGGATCCACACGTCTCTCATCTCGTTCGCCCCGTAACAGTAAACACTATCTCATACGGTGGCCGAGAGAGCTCAACAATTTCTAAGCAAATAGAAAAAACACCTGCAAATGAAGAAAACATCTAGGCCTACATCAATTTGACAACACACGCGCTGCAAATGCACAACCAAATAAAGAAACGTGCTGCAAAAACAGAAACGCACTGCAAATGCTCACAACACAACCAAATAAAGAAAACACGCTGCAAATACGCACAACACAAACAAATAAAGAAATGCGCTGCAAAAACAGAAACGTGCTGCAAATGCTCACAACACAACCAAATAAAGAAACGCTCTGCAAATAGGCACAGACCACATCGGAAATGTTTAAGGGAACCGCAAAGTGACGAACATGGCTGGAACATATTTGTCAATGTTTGCTCTGAAAGGTGATATTTTTGTTTATATTAACATCCTGATCATACGATTCCTTTGATTCTTTTTTTTTTTTATTATTAGCCTAAATATTAATGAATAAATAAAAAATAATTAATAAAAATTTCCTACTACTTGTTTCACTTCTGTTTCAGTTTTTTATAACCATTTCTTACTATGTGTCAGTAAGTTGTTGTTATTTTAGCATGTGTGT
>NW_015643579.1:262605-287393 GCF_001515625.1 Sinocyclocheilus rhinocerous | reverse complement strand
CTTACTTTACAAGTTCCCTTACAAAAATTAACCATATGGTTTTACTATTAAAATTAATTCATTAATAAATACATTTATTATGTAAAATTCAATTCAAGTTTATTTGTATAGCGCTTTGCACGATACAAATCATTGCAAAGCAGTTTTACAGAAAATTAAGTTTCTACAATATATTTATTTATTCAAAAAATAAATAAAAACAAAAAAATGGTTACTATAGTTAAACCATGGTAACCACAAATTAACCATGGATTTACTACACTAACCATAGTTTAACCATGGTATTTGTACAACTGTGGTTATACAAATGGTAATCAATACAAATTCGTTTTGTTTGGGTTCTCCCGTTGTGGTCTGTACTTGCGTTTCTGTATTTGGTTGTGTTGTGAGCTTTTGCAGCGCGTTTCTTTATTTGGTTGTGTTGAGAGCATTTGCAGCGTGTTTCTTTATTTGGTTGTGTTGTGAGCATTTGCAGCGTGTTTCTTTATTTGGTTGTGTTGTGAGCATTTGCAGCGTGTTTTTGTATTTTATTGTGTTGCGAGTATTTGCAACACGTGCTGTCAAACTGATGAAGATGTTTTCTTAATTTGCTGGTGCTTTTTCTATTTGCATGAGTTTTCGGAATTTGCAGCGCGTTGAGCTCTCTCGGCCACCGTAATATCGCTCTCTCTGCTCTCACCAAAGCGACAGCGAGTCGTGCGCCATTACACTAGAGTTCACGGTACATCAAATACAGGTGTGCTGTGCATCCATTCAGATGAACTGAAAAAAAAAGCACAGACCGCTTGACTGAGAGTGAAACTCTGAAGCGCTCAGTCAGAGTGTTCACCGAGTGAAAATATATCTGTGCTAAACTTATACTCAGCCTCCAACTCACACACTGGCGAGTAAAATCTGAGAATTTATTAGCCATTGGCTAATATTAGACATCATTTAGTCGCCCAGAATCAAGATTTAGTCACATATGCAAGTGATTTACTCACAATGTAGAGGGTTGATATTTCACAATATTACTTTTAACTGTATTTTTCATCATCGTAAGATACTCTTTTCCACAATTGGAGCTCTATTCAATAAAATGACAGGAGATGTCAAGCTCCTGCAAAAGGACAAATATAAGACCAATAGAAAGGCATCATAAAAAGAGTCCACATTCAGCACTACACTCTAAGTCTTTCTGACCAAAGCAGAGCATTGTTATATGGACTGATATTTTGGTAGATATTTAACTTTAGTAATATTAAACTGTCCCTCTATGTAAAAGAGCTGTGTAAAAATTCTTCAAAAGTATTTACTATTTGCCATATAGACCAGGAAAGACTAATTCGATGCCAGTCATTCATTAATGTCAATGATAAGCATTTCAATAAAAAAATTAGAAAGTATTTATATTTCTGTATATTATGTTACATTTTTATGTTAGTTAGTGGTGTTAAAAATTGCTCTGTGCATAATGAGCTGGTGGGTTTATGGTGTGGTGTGTTGCGGACCAGGTGTGGTCAGCGCTCTTGCCAGAAAGTCCAGGGCCACATTTTAACCCCAGACTGCCCCTGGATTCAAGGAGCTAAAGGCCCATTCAAGGAGCTAAAGAGCTAAAGGCCCATTCACACCAAGGACAATAGCATTGATAACTATAACTATAAAGTTGTAATAGTTGTTCTAACTCTATGAAAATAGGAAGCTACCACCACAACTATAACAATAACGACACCACTAGGAATTATATGGTGGGAATCACTTTTTTTTAGATGTGTCACTTTTTTTTAGATCAATTTTTTAGATGTAAACATAAAAAAACAGAACATCAACATCATAAAAACATAGACAGCCAATCAAAATCCACATTACTTCAAATAGCTTGAGTATTTCAAGTGGCAGATGACATAACTGCATAATAATACAAAGAACATTATCATGTGTTAATGTTAATGTTAATACAGTTATTTATAGTTATCTTAGGCCCTGTTTGATGCGTTTTCAGTGATCAGATTGTAAGTGGTCAACCAAGATGCAGTACTGTTAAAACCTGATCTTAACATGTGTTTTAAACCACTTGTGTTCGGATTTCATCTAGAACCCTTCCCTCTTAACTCTTTTCGCAGAAGCGTAGAGTGTAGCACATAAAAATGATTGAATGAAGCCATTGCGCTGCTTACAAGTGAGCAGAAAAAGGAAACAAATGGAAACTATACAATTGGTAATGGTGATTTTGGTCATAATCCGTGTGTTTTGGCACAACATAGCAAAGTTAGAATCGATTGTTTTGGTTTGCTTTTTTAAAACACGTCCCAGAACGCTCATGTGTTCAGTGGGCAGCAAGTAGGCCTTTTGTCGCTGTTTAAACACATTCAACCACAAGTGTCTACACTACAAAAGCAATCCCAACTGAATGTGTCTTCGGCTAACTCTGGAAGTCGTCGAAAGTGGACAAGCTACATGCGTTTATACCTGTATTTAGTGTCATCCACTTGTGATCGTAAACGCATCCTAATACCAGGTGTAAACAGAGCCTTATAGTCACAATTTCTTTTTTTTTGTAAACGGCTCTTAACTCTTGTATGAATGATATACAGTATATCACCAATATTCTGAAAACATACAGGTGAGGTATTATTTAATTTGCAGTTTGGTTGCAGGTACTGTTAGTGCTAAAAAGTGATATTTTAAGCTCCAAAACACCTGATTATAAATTGACTTGAAGAGAAATTTTCCACCTTAAAAAGTCACAGTTTAAACTTGATTTGTAGTCAATGAATTGAGGCCTAAAAACTAACATTTACAAAATGTCCTGTGTGACTTTTGAACAAAGACAGTCAACAAGAGCAGGTTAAACTTACGAAAAGAAATCTGAGCACATTAGCATAATGTCATAATCAGATCATAATAATCTCCTTATCTGCTTATCATATTTGGATTGATCTGGGACAGAAGCGGATTTTGGGAATCACAAAGCTTCAATAAGACCAGAAATATATGGGTTGCTCAGTAATATAAATTCTGCACTGCTACTCTAATGGCACCTCATTTTGCAGATTTCTTATCTTAAGAATTGCTTTTTTAAAGATCATTATTTTGTGTATTTGGTGTAACAGAATATGTTGACATGCTTTAATGTTCAAAAAACACATTATTTTTCAAATACTGTACAAATATTTCCACATAGTGGGGTAGATATGTGGGGGCGTGTTAGAATGAGCCGTTTTAGGGGGGCGTGGCAGAGTCTTAACTTTGATAAAGAATATCTCTTTTGTTTTGAGACTTTAGTCTTTGCAACTTCAGGGATCTTATCTATGCACAATCAGCTTGTAACACTCCAAAGAGAAAGGAAAACTTGAAATCGCATCATATGACCCCTTTAAGAAAAATAAAAAAGCCTCAAATATAAAATGTTTCACTCCTCAAAGGAAATATTTATTTGTCATTTCATATGGTTTCAGTATTACATTAACCAGTTCAAAATTATTTACAAAATGAACAACATTTATCACTGTTATGATGCTTGCTCAACTGTATCAAAAGAATAGTGCACCCAAAATGAAAATTCAGTCTTAATTTATTCACCCTCATGTCAAGCTTTAAAGATGGTAGCTCTTTTTTGTAATGCATTATAATGAATGGAAATCACCTTAAAAGTGGTTCATGCAACTTGTGCAATATTCTAAGTCTTCCAAAGCCATACAAAACCTTGTGTAAGAAACCAGCTGTAATTGAGAGAAGTTGTCTGATTCGTGAACTAGTCATTCTTACAATAGGAATCATTTCAGTAAAGTTATAACTGGTCTGAATGATTAATTTACAAATCTGCCTGTTCTGGTTCTCAAGTTCAACGTATACCGTGATAAAAGCATTAGCAATTAATCGCAACATGAAAATTTGATACCGGCATATCCCTAAGTTCAACTCAGTGACTTAAAGAGAAAAAATGAACATTTTGTCATTATTATTTACTCACACCTACGTTGTTCCAGACCTGTATGCATTTATTTCCTCTGCAGAACACAAAAGACAATATTTTGAAGAATGTTGTTAGCCAAACAGTTTTGGTTACCATTGAGTACCACTGTATGGACAACAAAATCAAAAACACTGAGACATTTCTCAAAACATCCACAGAAGAAAGTCAGTCATACAAGTTGGGAATGACATGAGGGTGAGTAAAAGACAACAGAATTTTCATTTTTGGGTGTACTTTTCCTTTAAGGGCATTCACAGTGTTTCATACTGGATGTTATTTCAGTCTCAACAGCTCACCTGCAGCACAGGTACCCTTTATCAATTCAAATTATGTCTGCATGAGTAAATCAAGTCCAAAGTTCCAGAGATGTCCTCGTACAGCAGCTTTATGACATTTGCACCTATGAATGATTGTTTGACCAGGACTGCAGGCTGTAAACTGATAATTCTACTGAGCTGAAATGCGAACAACAACAGGAACATCAGGCTGTATTTTATTTTACATGTACAGCCACTGTAGGTTAACAGGTGTAAGAGACGTACCCTGGGGGATAAGGATATTTAGAACAAATATTTTCTAGTTGAAAGGTGAAACTAATCTCTTAACAGATTTAAATTCAACTGACTAAGTTTGACTTTCTTCCTCACAACTAGTTGCAAGCAAGTGATGGATCAACAATTAACCCTTTCATACTGCAACAGACTGTTTGAACATCATACAAGTCGCTAAACATAACAGCACAGAGACTTTGAAACCCTGTAAATTGTAAAATATTTCATTTCTGTTCCAAAGATCAAACAGCAGCTAATATAATTTGTGAGAATTAGTTTAGACATAAATTACTGGTCTCCATTCACTTCCTTCCGAGGACAAACCTCTCCCTTCTCTTACACAAGAATGACAAACAAGTCTAGCAGGTTAATACGAACCTGTCTTAGTTCCATTGCCAATTCACTAAGCAACATGATGAATGACGGCATTACATAACCTCAGCTTCAGCACTGCTAGCAGAGTTTCTCTCCTATTCTTAAGCTTACCAGACAGGAATGTGCCTTTACTACATTCTTCTTTTCATTTTAGAATCGACTAGCTTTTTCCATTTAGACCAGCGGTGTCAAAGACATAGCCAGTGGGCTGAATATGGCTCACTGGGGAATCCAATCTGACCTGTGGGATGATTTGAGGGTAAAAATGAAAAGTAAAAACATGGTGAAAAGAAAGCAATAATATGTTGTCCATATTGTTTCTTAGTATGAAATTTTCAACATGTTAAATTTTACTTGTACGTCAGGACAGATTAACTTTGTCTTAATTTGTCATTCTTTTAATAACACACATCATGCAACTGTCCCAGAGCCAGCCATTTCATTTTTCCAATTTGTTGCTAACAGCAATAAGGTGGACAGATTATATACAAATTTGACTCTGTTAAGTAAAAAGCTGTACAATTTTGAGCGTGGTTAATACTACAAAGGTATTTTTAATACTAAAAAGTAAGGCAAGTTGCAAATTTGTTATGTAGGCCCTATATGTAATATGTAAGTTTCCATTTGTTTTACCACAATATTTTTCACAAAGCATAAAGCTCATTCTGCACTTTTTTTTTTTTTTTTGCATGCAACCAGATATGAAGAGATCAATGTCTCAATGTTTTCGTACAAATTTGTACAGAAACATACAATTTTTAGAAAATAATAAGCATGAAGGTCCAGTCCTAAACTACCAGTGGGGCGAAATCAGATCGTACAAAAACATATGAATGAGATGTACAAATTAATACTAATTAGCCATCCATTCGCCCAACTATCCAGAATAGTTACAAATTGCCATGAGAGGGTGTTGAGATTGACACCCCTGATTTAGAGGCAGACAGGAAGGAAGGAAAATCAGAGAGCAGGAAAACAGAGAGACAGATAAAAGTCATCAAGTCTGTCTTGTTTCTCCATATGGAGGAGAGTCATTAATTTCTGCTGATCTCCAGACGCTGTATTATTCACTTTCCCCTGACCATCAGCGATGCCCTTCCTCCTCACCCTCATCATTTATCACCTCACCTCAGAGACTAAATATCCACTGTGGCCTCTACCACACAGTTCCATGTCTTTACTGTATTCAATACCAAACCCTGTAAACAAGACAAGCATTGGATTTGATTAATTATTACTAATACAACTATTAATATTATGTTATATATCATATTGCAATCTGTTTCTATATGGAAGTGCTATTTATTATGACAGAGAGCTATTTAATATGACAGATTTATTATGACAGAGACTAAAATTATATTGGTTATAATATATATTCAAATTGAAAAAAGGTGTTGTTGAGAAGTTAAGAGGAATGCATGGAAATGGGACAGTTATCAGAAACATGCATCTTAGTTTATCTTCCACCATGGAGGATAAACCTGTACACGCACACACACAAACAAAGAGAGACTTTTCAATTTGTCATTAAATAGACTGAAGAAATTCTTACAGTATTCTTAAATAATGTTACACAATAATTGCTTCAGAAGTACTTATACAGTGAAATTCTGGGAGAGGCTGGCTTTTAAAATAGAAAATTTTGATACATTTGATGTAAGCTAATGAGGTCTATAGACAGCTGAAACGGTCTACAGTGAACAGGGTAGATCTGAATGAATGGGAACACCAGGGGCAAAGTCTGTTAAGAATGTGAACTAATGTGCAGCGCGCTCTCTCTCTCTCTGTCTCTGCACAAGCATTAAAAGACTGTAGATACTGTGCCTTCAAGGCATATGCACACAACTAAATAGCTGTGAGCAATCTATGATTGTTGTTAGTGGATGACAGAATTTTTATCCTGCTAATCTGATCTGATTGCTTTTAAATGCATAATGCTTAAAAGTGTCATTGTCAGTATGCAAAATGAAAATCTATTTGCATTATTGTGAAAAGAAAAAAAAACAGAATAAAAACAAATTAGCCTACTGTTTTTCTAACATAACTCCTTTTGACAATTAAAAACATTCTGCAATCTTGCAAAACCAGTTGGTCGAATTGTTGACAGGTGATTCACCTGTCGCCTCCTACTCTAAGCCCCTCCCACTTCCACCAAATACTGGACTGTAGACTTTTGAATTAGTGATGAGGAAGTCTAGTCATTTCCGTCACTGTGCTAGCTAGCCAGTGAACCCACAACAATGCGAATCGGACATGTCCGAACGCTTATAGGTTCAGTACGCCCGACTCGGGAACAATTCAGTCCATTTAATTTACGAATCGTTCAGATAGATTTTAAGAACCGGGTTCATTACGATCCGAGTCAAAATAGCGATATAGCTCATTTGACTCGGATCGTTTTACAGAATCTTTTATCTGGTTCTCAAAATCTGTCTGAATCAGTCTCTCTGTCAAATCTACCTGTTGATTTTAGCCTCAGTTTGAATCAAATAAAACGATTCCACTCTATACTGAAAAAAGCAAACGTTCTTTCAAAGAAGTTATCTACACTTGCTTAAGGGGGGCGTTCGGGTTCTGTAAATGGATCGAAACTCACCTTAAATTCCACCGACAGCTGAGGCGTGTAATCGAGCGTCCAGAGCGCCCTAACTAGCGATGCCAGCTTCTCCGTCACCTCCCCTCTCACCTCCTCATTCCTCATCATCCCGTTGATCCTCCGCTCATTTAATTCACATTTATACTGCTCCAGACCCAAATACTCTGCCAGAAGTTCCGTGTTACTCAAGCACTGCACCACGGCGTTCATGAAACAGGTGTTTCCGTGATTTTTCAGACCCTGAACTCCCGGAGTTTTCTCGCCGTAGCACCAGGACAGTCTTTCTTTGACAGATCCATAAGAAGATGAGGGCGCAGCGGTCTTCCTCACCGAGTTCTCTCTGTAATTCCCAGAGTTGTGGGCGCTCAGAGTGTCTCCAAACCCACCATCATCATCCTCCGCCGCCGCGTCCGGCTGGTCTGCGGCCCCCAAGTGTGCCAAAGTGCCCAAAGTTCTGACAATCCTGCCTATAAAATTTCCAAGCGATTTTAACGATTTCCTTCTGAACAGCTTTTGGGACTTGTGCGTCTTATTCTTGCGCTTGGCTGACTTGGCTTTGATTGTTTGTTTCCTGGTTTCCCTCGGCGTATCCATATTTAGTCTGTTGTTTCACCCAAACCGATCAGTGGAAGTCAGTAGAGAAACAAGTGCACTGTGGTGTGAACTGAAGACACGGTGCTCCCGCCTGTGGGTCTCGAAAATCTACATCACTAAACCATCACGACGACGAAAAACAGACCGTAAATTAGGCGCCGGTGTCTGCACCGAGGCTCCTGATGACTAACGCGTCCACGACATTCCCTATCGCTGATCTCAGCTGCGCTAGTTTCGCTTTATCCATGACGCTCTTATACGCACCTGGAATTACACTAGTCTTAAAACATGCCTCAGACACAACTCTTGTTCTCTACACCACACCTACAGTGTACTTGTGTGTGGATGACCATTACTGGCCGTTTTTCGCCCGCTCCCTCTTTTTCTGGCTTCTGGTTGGAGTATATGCGTCTGAATGGTAGATACACGGCTTTCTACCCTCCCACTATGAATCTTATTAGCCTGGTTTACTTTGAACACGTATTGGGGGAAATGCATGTGGAAATGAATAATCCACAAACGGAAGTTTATTTACACCTGTAGCTATTTACCTGCTTCATGGCTGCTCACCAATATTTTCCCTCCAAACACAAACAGACATTGCATATTTTATGTATTTAATTATCGTTGTTTTCTAATTAATGTCCACATTCAGATAAAGCCTTCTTTAAAAGATTTTATATGGTACAAGCTATTGGAATATTCCCGTTAACACATCACAACATAATCTTTCAAACGATTTTGCTGCAGTTTGGACAGTATTTTAATTAACTCAATAATTCTCCTTCACAATAGCACACAGTATTGTGATAATATGCAATATGTAGCTCATGTTACTTATACAAATGAGTCTATCTAAACCGGAATATTTTAATAATCAGTTTATGAATAACTTACATTAATACCAGAATATTTCTTCTATATTCAGAATATTTGTGTAAATGCAGATGATGTTAAATATTCTGAGGATTATTCATTTTTATATATATATATATATATAATCCTTGTGCTTCTAAATTATTGACTCGATTCGGTGCCCCTTATGCGGCCTGAAGATAACTTCAAATGATTTAAAGACATGCCATTAAAATAAGCCAAAACAAATAAAAATCAAAATGTTTCTTATTTTAATTCACCTTTTCAGCAAATTTTTTCCTTCATGTTATCCTGAAAAAGCCTAATTTTAAAAATGCGATTTCTAGACCTTTAGCATTCTTAATTCTAAAACTCCATGGCATTTTTATGAGTATACAGTTTTCTAGTTATGCCAAGCTCTAAAACATTTTATCAGGTAGAAAGTGTAATAAAATATTATATTTTTATTTATTGCCAGTAAATCACAGCAACTGGAAAAGGCATTATTGTTATATATATATAAAAAGTCTATTCATTTTTTTAAATTAATAAATTCCTTAATTCTAAAAGTATACAGTTTTCTAGTTATGCCAAGCTCTAAAATATTTTATCTGGTAGAAAATGTGAGTAAAATAGTAGTAGTAGTATTTATTTGTTTATTTCCTGTAAATCACAACAACTGGAAAAGTCATGGGGCCTTCCAATGTTGTAGTGGACAATGGAGGGCTATTGTAGGCATAGATTATGATAAATATTCTGAGGTTCATAAACAATTATGCCACAATTGTGGTGTGTCTTTTTGCAAATTAGGGGCCCCCTACTGTTGCCTTGTGTGCTTTCTTTTAAAAGTTTGTTCATGATTCAAATTCAAGTGTCATATTTATATATTTTCATAACTATAGACCCATTATGCACCTATTAAGCAAGGAAGAATGAGACCAGATAAACAATAACGAGTAAACTCAGCACAAAATTTAACCTGTATAATACCAACATTTATTTATTTACACTCTCTTCCATGTTTCTTGTCTTATCAGACACCCTGTGCAGGTTTATCCTCTGATAGGTATCTTTTTTTAGCACACACCTTACCTTCAAGACAGGTAAATACAGTTTATATGACTACTGAGATCAATTTTGATTGGATAGCCCATTGACTTTGTTACTGTATGTCTTTAAATCAACAACAACAAGGTCATCGGATTGCCTGATCTTTGTCATCTGTGGTGCAGGCCATACCAAATAAAATAAGCGGAGCATCCACTTTTCTGAAAATGTATGTGGCCGAATATCCTTACTGTTAGGGGTTAAGATATTCATTATTGAGTCTGTTCCTCTGAGGTGAGAGGAAATTTGGGACAGGCACATCCAGATGCTGGGTTCCCACACCGTGCTGTACTTCTCCAAGCCTCCCCCGGCAGCTCTCTGGAGCTTCTCAGGTGATATATTAGCTGACAGCGCAGTTCACAAAAAGTCCTCAGAAACTGGGGCTCTAGGCTGCTTTATTTCAATGAAATGACTGGAATTGGACTGTTTAATGGTACCTTTAAATCTCGCAAGAATTCATAACCTAATTTTCAATACAATTATTTGCAAGAAAAAGGAATGGAAGGTAACCATTTGTCTTTTCTGGGTTTTTCCTGTAGTTTGTAATATTATATTTTAAATATACTAAATAAATCCAAAGGGCCATACACTGTACATGTATTTGCTCCTAAATATTTCACAGACATTGTAACATCAATTTTGTTGGTTCCTAAATCTTTAGTAAAGGACAAATGCAAGTTTTATAACAAAAATAAATTTCTTAAAAAAATTATCTTTGTTAAAGACAGTCAGTGCAAATGTATATCTGAACTATCATCATATCTGAACTGCATTATATGCATTATTCACTGTTTAGGGTTCTATGAGGTTTGTGGGTATCTCCACCTCAGGATAGCTCCATCGGCACTGGTGCTGACAATATATCTGCTGTTGTGACAGATCCTCACATTTGTGATGCTTCCACTGTGCCCGATGCCAACATGGGTCACTTCACCATCAGAATAGTGCCAGAGCTTCAATAATTTGTCATCTCCACCTGAAAGAGAGATTAAGTGCAGAAAGCAACATGAATATGCACTAAAAACAGAAATGTTAGATTAGCACCTCATCAACTCAAACTGTGAAACTCATTTAAAAATAACTGCCGGGATCAGTTTGAATTCTGCAAGTGTTTATTTAGACCTGGTGAGCAGACATTTATCCAACTGTTTCGCGAATGATACTTTTCGGCACCGTTAAAAATACTTCTGTTTATATTGTTTATTGTGCCACCTGTTGTTTCTGTTACATCCGCCATATGACAGAAGAATGACTCAGTGAAATAACTCTGTATGTGAAAAGATACTGAAGGTACCTACCAGTCACAAAATATTTTCCGTCCTCAGAAATGTGCATGCCATTTATAGCTCCAGACAAGGAGCCCTCAAGTTCTCTGATTGCTGAACCATCATAAACCTCCCAGTAGCCAATCTGTTCAAAGGTAAAGATTGCATTTCAAATGTCCTATTCTGGTCTAGATCTTAGTTTTAACGGTGGAAAAATAAATAAATACATAATCATGTTAATTAAATAAAATAAAAATCAGATAAAAAAATTCCATGGTTCATGGATGTTCATGGATGACAAATCTGATAAGACTGCAACAATTCAAATAATGAAAAAAAAAGAAAGAAAGACAATGTAATTTCTCAGCATGCACTCAGGTCATTACATCAAAGAACTGATGTAATCGCAACAGAAATATCAAGATGTAATTTGTTATAGTGCAACATAAGAAATAACAAATGGCTCTAAGCCTTCAGTTGTTTTTGGTCTTGGGTTGTTGCATCTGAACCTGTATACAACAGATATTACATAAATCGAATTCCTGGTGAGTGGTGACCACTGATTGCATTTTAGCAGTAATGGAGATGTTCACTGATGTGACATGGCTTTCCCTTTTTTAGATAATTGGATTATTCATTAAAAAAAGAAAAAGAAACAAAGAAGTTCTTTTCATTCATTAAAATATACTGTCAGAATGTATCAAACCTCAGGCTCATACTTATGATACTGCGCTGAAATCAAATTAAACAAATAAAGTAATTCTATCAAGTTTTAAAAGGTTTGAGCACTGTTTGAACTGCAGACAGAGCAGGTCTGGAACGTCTCATTGAGATGGCTTTTTCCCAGCAGGCTTTGCGCCAGCACTGGGTATCCGGCATGACCCCAGCATTGTGTCCTTTCAAGTACTGTACCTACTGTGCCGGATTTGGCTGCTTTTCCTGGACAACAATGGATTCACATTTGTGTTTATTTGGCTACAGTCTGGAGTATTATTAATTACTGCTATTAGATGGTACATGTAAACCAAACAGGTTTGTTCTTTGTCCAACTGCAGCAATTATTTAATCACAATGTTGCACACTTTCCTTTAATACCATTGTTGATAATAAATTGTGCTACTTGCCAAAAATATAAGATCTTGAAATAAAACAGAACAGCTCCATGCTCTAAAATCTTAATCTTTTTTTTCCCCTACAGATTCTAAGGGTCTCATTCTTTCCTCTGCATCTGTGTGATGGACATATGTTTAATACACAGCAGCACACACGTATGCTAATAAACTGCGGTCTTTAAATGGGCACTGATGCTGTGCCCTAAGACTAGCAGATGGACTATTTGGCACGGAGTAGAATGAGCAGATCATACTACATCCACAGGAAACTGGGAGAGCTTTCTGTCAGCTTGTTGTTGTGCACACAGTATCTATCTCTGTTTTTTTTTTCTTTCGGTCTACTCTCTCACCTATCTGTCACTCTTTCTTTCTGGCCACATTTTTCTCAAACACATGCCAGTACATCAGTCTAGATCAGTCTAGCCTTGTACCTTTCTGTCAGTGCCACTGGTGATGATCTGGAATTCCTCAGGGTGGTAACATACAGCACTGAACAGGGTGTTGGACAAGACCATTTGATTCCTCACAAACCTCCTGGATCGGAAATAAGAAGAACACAGACAGATATGGTGAAGGGTTAAATCAAACAGAATGTTTTTCCACAAAGCAAATCTGCACTTTGAATGTTTGGTTCGTGTGAGGGTGGTTGATTTAACTTTTTAACACATGACAAGCTTGTGCACAGAGGAAGAACTTGTGGGCAAGAACTTTCGCTCAGTATGTCTACATTGATTATCTATGATTTGATGCTCTTCAAACTTACACCAGGTCCCAGATGATGCAAGCTCCATCAGAGCTGGCCGTCACACACTCCTTGTCGTTACTCTTGATCTTAATGCAGTTAACTGTAGCTTTGTGCTCCTTCATGATCTCAATGAGCCGATATGTGTTCTGGAATATCTCCCAGACTCTCACCTTCATTACAAAGAGATGTCAAGGCATACATTTATTCTGCATTCTACAAAAAAAAAAAAAAAACTCTACTTTTTACATGGCTCTGTAAAATTTGATTCTGACTGGCCAACTGTGCCATTCTGTGGACAAATATGGTTGTATAATGAAAGCTAAACTGTGTATTTGACCGTTATCCAAGGCAACTAATTTCTTATGTTCAGTACGCTACAGTTCAAATGTTTCTGAAAGACCTTTTTTAAAATGTTTTTAAAGAAGTATTTTATGCTCACCAAAGCTGCATTTGATCACAAATACAGTAAAAACAGTAATACTGTGACATATTATAACAATTTTCTATAATTTTTAATATAATTTGAATATATTTTAAAAGGTAATTTATTCCTGTGATGGCAAAGCAGAATTTTCCATTACTCCAGTCTTCAGTGTCACATTATCCCTCAGAAATCATTCTAATATGCTGAAACATTTCTTATTATTTAAAAAATATTTATTTGAATTGGAAACCTTTTGTATCATTATGAATGTTTTTACTGTAACTTTTTTAATCAATTTAAATCATCCTGGCTCAATAAAAGTATTGAAAAGTACTGTACATAAAGAAACTACTGACCACCAACGTTTGAACAATAATGTATTTGTGCTAGTTTTTTTTATCACGCTGCATGCTTTTTTTCTCAAAAAATAAATGAATTTAATCTCAAATCAATATTTCACAACCATATATTTATCATGACATATTTGGTAAGTGGGACAATGTACAGTAATGTACAGTGTTTATTCTAAATCAGGAGCACAGCTCTCAAAAGTGAGTTTTTGATGTGCATCTGATGTGCTGTACCTGTCCTTCTCCCCCTCCACTGACAATCCTCTTGCAGTCATTGGTCGCTGCTATGGCAGTCACTCCCATACTGTGGGCATTATGAATTATTAGCCTCAGCTTCCCACTCTCTGGGGTGAACACGCGAATCTTCCCATCATGCCAAGCTGAAGTAAAAAAGATAAAAAAGTGATCAAATAAAGTAAGCTATCTCAGCTGCAAATGAATTGTTTGGGACTCCAAATGTGTTAAACGATGAATCAATTAACACGTTTGTGCATAATTTAAACATAATTCATTATTTTTGTATAATTAATTACTGAATTCACCCTGTGAAATAAATACTGGAGTTTTGTGACTTTGTAGTCTATGTCTATTAACTATATAAATATACATTTAAAATGATTTTGTACAAAAAAATCCAGTATATATATATATATATATATACTAATTAATAGATAAAAAGTGTAATACAGTATTAAGTATAAAGTAATATATATATACAAAATAATCAATATAATTATACAATTAATAGATCATCTTGTATGAGACTGACCACTGAAGATGCTCCTGCCGTCCTGCATAAAGCCCAGAGCGTTGCATGTTATGTTGGGCACCGTGATACGCAGAAGCTCCTTGGAGGACTCAGCATGCCACACTCGTATATCATTCTGTGAACAGGTGGCAAAGAGCTCTGACGTCCCACTGAGTAAAAGAGAGTTGAAGGGAGAGGATTTGCACAAATAGATGAAGGGTTTTACTAAGGACTCCGATATAAAGCTTATGTCTCCCTCAAGTGGCAGAAGGAAGGTGCTCACAAAGCACTGAAGTTGTATCACTCACAAAGGAAAGGCCACATCCTTTGCAGCACTGTTATGATTTGTAGCAATAAGCTCTGGTTTGAAGTCAGTGTAGCCTAAATTGTAGATCTGTGCTGCTTCTGTCCCGACGTAGAACTGCTGTCCGTCCCCACGCAGGGTCACTGATGTCACCCCTCCCTCCAACTGAACACTCCTGTTAAGTTAACCATTATTAGTCACTGAATGAGAGGAAGGAAGAGAGAAAGAATAAACAACAAAGGAGGAAAACAAAGAGCAAAAGATAAAAAAAAAAAAACAGAAGAAAGAAGAGGAAATAAGGGTTGTTACACACTTAATGGTTTTGAAATTCCCTCCTGAGCACAAAGACAACATCCCATCTCCTGATCCAACTAAAATATCGCCAGTCTTCAAGACTTTAAGAGCGTTCACTCCCTGCAATAACAAGAAAAGGCGCTTGTGATGCGAAATGACATTTTACCCAAAAGGTCTGTTAAAAAAAATAAAGTTCAAACTTGTTGTTTAACTTGTTTTGTGTGTCTCTGTTAACTCATGTTCTTTGGACTGTGTAGTGCAATAAATAATAGCTGAAATGAATAAAACATAAATGAGGCAAAGAGAAATAATTAACTTTCGGTGCATCATTTTGAAAACAATTCACACAAGTGCATTTTCTCAAATCATGTAAATTATGCATGTGACATAAATGCAACTTCGAAAAAAGAAATTCTTAGCTGCTCACTGTGTTAAATCAAAACTGAGGACTCACCTTGCTGAATTTTTGTTTAACAGGACCACAGCTGTTGAGCAACCTTGTTTTTAGGTTCACTTTCAGAATATCCCCACTAGTAGTTCCACAGTAGAAATAATTATCATCATTTGGGATCTGCAAGGCAGGAAAAACACTTACATATATTCATGTTCTATACACCAGTTTTAGACATACAAAACACTCTGAAGTCCATCTAAGATATGAGCAGGTAAAAATGAGTGAACCAGAACCGGAAGAATCAGTGATTCTTACTCACTTCCAGGCATTTGACAATTCTCTTGAGCTGTCCAGTCTGACATTCTGTGGGCCTGATCTTTCTGTTGGGCAAATCAAGCTCCCACACACGCAGAGTTCCACTTGAAAAAAACACCATGAAAACGTACTAAATTAACATTTGCAGAAAGTGATAAGCACTTTATTTCAAACACACTACATCTATTTGTAGTATATATTTATCTACTTATTTCTGACTCTAAAATACATGTATTATATTATATAAATATTACATAAATTTCACTATTGTGCAAAAGGCATGTTAGATTCTTCACCGAAAATATAAGACAGGTATTTACAGGACAGTATATATTTTTGTTTTGGTGTGATTGTAGAACATATCTGAATTTTTTCTGATTTTGCCATTAATTGTTATAATCCAGTGAGATTGTTGTATGCACAAAAAGCCCTCCAACAGATGGTATGGTCTACTGTACATGTTTCAGCTTTGCCATCACAGTTTTTAATGTATTTACTGTATTGTAATGCAACCTTGGGGAGCATAAGAGACTTCATATTTATTATTTAATGTGAGATTAAGTGTGAATCATTTTACTATGAAAGGTTTGTTTTAGATCAAAATGGACTACCATAAAATTGGACTTACTTCCCAGCAGAGACAAAGATTTCATCGCTCAGGTTGGTGTACTCGATCGTGAAGCAGTGACCAGCACTCTGTGCTGAAGCAGGACTGCCACATATAGCCTCCTTACTCTCAATGTTCCACACTACGATACTAAAACCATGAGGCAAACATGATAGGGAAATAATTTCTATTGCACAGTTAGATTTCAAAATATAGAGAAAATATAATATAAGATGAATGCTAAGAGACTAGAGGTAAGAAACATCAAAATATGGGAAATATCAGAAATGTCAACTCAAGATCACTGCAGCAGGACTTTACCTGCCATCCTCCTGTCCACCCAAAGATACCAGATACTTATCATTTGGGGAGAAGCTGAGATCTTCAACCCTAGTTTTATGTAGCACAAGACGGGCATAAATCTCCTTTTTCCAATAGTCCCAGATAATAACATCAGCCTGCAGTGAGAAATGGTCATCTCATTCCAAGAAAGTAGGGGAGCACTGTATTCCAGTAAAATAAAGCTATTAAGCTACGTGTACGTAGCGTTTTCCACTGTTGTTGGACCAGCTCACCTTAAAGCCCATGAACGTGACCTGTCCAGATGCAATATAGTGTCCACTTTTGGACATAGAAATGCAAGAAATGTTGTTCGTGTGGCCATGGAGGAAAGTTTGTTTTCCACTTCTCAGGCTCTTAATAATAACAGTGCAGCCAAGAGGATAAATGAGATGTTCTTTGTCTGGGTGCACTCTGAGTCCAGAAAACACATGACCTGTATAAACAATGTAGATGCTTTGGTACCGTTGAATTACACCCATATTAGCAAATACCGTGAGTAACGTTACTGTATTAATTTTAAAGATCAAACAATAAAATGCGATAAGCTTCACAGTTTACCTTACCATTAAAACCAATAACAGCCTCTAATGCGAGTTGAGGGACTTCTTGCGCGTCTTCTGCCATTTTGATACAACTTTCAGCTAAGAGCAAAAATGAGCAGAAAAGGCTGCTGGCTTCTGGAGCCAAACCATAGACTGTATACGTATCCAAGCAACAGAAGCACGCTGTGTTTGGACTCGTTGCTTGGTAGCGTTGGAGAGTTCATTTCACTGAATCGATTCATTTGGACTGTTTAACGATTTGATTTGGTTCAGTCTGATCAGATGAGTTGTTTAAATAAACTGTTATATAAAAGTCTTCCCGGGAGTTCTTGCACAGCTTTTTAATATTTTTGTTGTTATACAGGCCTTATCCTTATCTAGTGCACTGTTTTTGAGGGAACAGCTTTGTTGTGTTGTACTGTCCGAAACCTAGTACACGTAAGTTTTCATGACAGATTTAAAGATACATTTGAAAATTCTGTTAGTGTCAAATGATTATCACAGGGATGGACGAAGATGCGTTTACGAATGTAGGGGAATCTCTTACGAACATGTATGGTTTTTACTACACATAAAACCAAAAAACCATGGTAGTTAATCCTCAGATTAACCATGGTTTTGCTACACTAACCATAGTTTAACCATGGTATTTGCAGTAAAACTGTGCTTATAAAAAATGGTAATTAAAAAAAAAAAATTACCTGGTTAATTTTCGTAAGGGATACATCTCTGGGAAAAGAAACGCTACTCAACTGGATGGAAGGTCTGCTGTCTGTAATAACAGTTTAGGCACTGAAATCAGTTGAAATCAACAATGACAGACCGTGATGATTAATAGATCATTATTTGTTTTTTTCCGTCAGTAATAAAAGCTCATTTTTTACGTAATACTTAATTTGTATATGTTCACAAAGATCTTAAATGAAAACATGTAAAATTAGTCCTTTTAAAACTTTTTATGTTCTAAAGCTTTTATATTTAAATGAAAAGTTTCATATTAATAAACCATAATTGCTTGTGTAATGTGTTAAGGACATAATATACAACATTATTTCTTAAACAGCCTATATAAAATACATAAATAGCACCTTTAACTGCTTTCATTTGGAGCAAGATATGGCAAGGGTGAACAACTCTGGCCCCCGAGGACCACTGCTCTGCAGAGTTTAGCTCCAAGCTTGACTTTCAGCTAAGAGCAAAAATGAGCAGAAAAGGCTGCTGGCTTCTGGAGCCAAACCATAGACTGTATACGTATCCAAGCAACAGAAGCACGCTGTGTTTGGACTCGTTGCTTGGTAGCGTTGGAGAGTTCATTTCACTGAATCGATTCATTTGGACTGTTTAACGATTTGATTTGGTTCAGTCTGATCAGATGAGTTGTTTAAATAAACTGTTATATAAAAGTCTTCCCGGGAGTTCTTGCACAGCTTTTTAATATTTTTGTTGTTATACAGGCCTTATCCTTATCTAGTGCACTGTTTTTGAGGGAACAGCTTTGTTGTGTTGTACTGTCCGAAACCTAGTGCACGTAAGTTTTCATGACAGATTTAAAGATACATTTGAAAATTCTGTTAGTGTCAAATGATTATCACAGGGATGGACGAAGATGCGTTTACGAATGTAGGGGAATCTCTTACGAACATGTATGGTTTTTACTACACATAAAACCAAAAAACCATGGTAGTTAATCCTCAGATTAACCATGGTTTTGCTACACTAACCATAGTTTAACCATGGTATTTGCAGTAAAACTGTGCTTATAAAAAATGGTAATTAAAAAAAAAAAATTACCTGGTTAATTTTCGTAAGGGATACATCTCTGGGAAAAGAAACGCTACTCAACTGGATGGAAGGTCTGCTGTCTGTAATAACAGTTTAGGCACTGAAATCAGTTGAAATCAACAATGACAGACCGTGATGATTAATAGATCATTATTTGTTTTTTTCCGTCAGTAATAAAAGCTCATTTTTTACGTAATACTTAATTTGTATATGTTCACAAAGATCTTAAATGAAAACATGTAAAATTAGTCCTTTTAAAACTTTTTATGTTCTAAAGCTTTTATATTTAAATGAAAAGTTTCATATTAATAAACCATAATTGCTTGTGTAATGTGTTAAGGACATAATATACAACATTATTTCTTAAACAGCCTATATAAAATACATAAATAGCACCTTTAACTGCTTTCATTTGGAGCAAGATATGGCAAGGGTGAACAACTCTGGCCCCCAAGGACCACTGCTCTGCAGAGTTTAGCTCCAAGCTTGATCAAACACACCTGCCTGTAATTTCAGTAAACCTGAAAACTTTGATTAGATTTTTCAAGTGTATTTGATTTTGGTTGGAGTAAAAATCTTCAGAACTGTGGACCTTGAGGGCCAGTTAACCACCCCTGCCGAAAAACCAGTGTTTGCTCAGCACCTTTCTACATATACTGCGTTAGGCTAACCGAGACTTGTCATTTGCACTTATATATTGTTGCTCTTTTGTTAGTTTTGACTGCTTTTATTGTCCTCATTTGTAAGTCGCTTTGGATAAAAGCGTCTGCTAAATGACTAAATGTAAATGTAATGCTCAGATTTACTTGGGTAGCCATTGTAACTGACTTCATGCTACAAGCCTCAGTATTTTACTTACCTTTCATTTAAATATTTGCTTTCCATGTCCACTTTATTTACCACCGCCATGTCATTCAAATCAATTGAATCAGATGGCAAATGTAGACTTACAGTGAAAACAAAACACTCTCCTGTGCCAAAGAACTTAAATCCCTTTTTATCTGGTCTAAACGTTCTCTATTTTAATGTTATTTATTAATATTCAATAAACTGCTGTTTGAATACTGCCTTTACAAACTTTATTTATTCCAGAAATACAGTGAACAACTGGAGTACAAACAAAATTAAAATAATCTAACAAGTCATAAATATACATAAAAAATTAAAAAATAAAAATAATAATAAAAAAAGAACAAATAATAATAATGATATATGTGGACAGTGAACACATTTCCTCCACAGTCTTCACTGTGAAAGCAGTGGTGGAACAAACAAAGAGTGCTGGATTCCCCACACCTCTAGAGACTGGATCTTGAAGCATCCCCTGCAGAGAGGTGGACTCTCAAACGTATCAGTGTTCAGAACAGCCAGCTGACAGGTCAGCCTGCAGGTGCAGCGCGTGGCCACCATCGCCACCTGCAGAATAGAGAGCACACATAAAGAGCCGTATGTAAAGGAGTGTATTCACAACATTTAGTCTAAATTAAGGAAGAGGCTGTTTTTCCCAGTAATGTTGACACATAGGCAGCGTTCCAGCACGTTTGCAGGTGAAATGCGCATTCAGGGCATGCAAATATTAGTCTGAGAGGCAGCACGGGTGCCATGTTTTTATAATAACAATAGGGGATACCTGAGCCTGAATTACATGCTGAAAACTTTCATGTCTTTTGAGATGATAAACAAAACCAGCTCACCAATAAAAAGTGTCTCATCATCTCCTGCCATGAATTTGATGTTTGAAAATGTGCAGAATGATGCAGACTCGTATCTTTGATTCTGAGAGACTCCAGTGGGTCTGTCCACATGAGTGCTAATCAGAGAACTAGACATCCCAGAGATCTGCAGCACTGTACGCTGATACCGTTCCATTCCTGGTCGTAGCTGAAAAGTTGATTTTATGAAATTATTAATGGATTTGTTATTTACCTCAAATCATATATCATACAATGCAGCATGCAGTTTAAAGCTCAACATTCAATGAATAAAAAAGTTTTTATATAAATAATCGTGTCACAATGCCTATTTTAGGATAATCTAATGAATGATTATATTGGGTCAGTAAGATGTCTTTTAAATACTTAAAAAAAAAAATTATACTTTTATTCAGCAAGGGTGCATGTCAAAAGTGACAGTAAAGACGTTTCCATTGTTACGAAAATCTGTTTTTAATAAATGCTGTTATTTTTTACTTTATTTTGTTTCAAAGAATCCTGAAAAAAAGTGTATCATGGTTTACACAAAAATATTAACAGCACATCTGTTTTCAACTGTGATAATAATCAGAAATGTTTCTTGAGCACCAAATCAGCATATTAGAATTATTTCTGAAGGATCATGTGACACTGAAGACTGGAGTAATAACTGCTGAAAATTATTTATAAGTAATTACCATTATCTATACTGTATGTATGTTTAATATATTTTTACACACCTTTCTACATATACTGCGTTAGGCTAACCGAGACTTGTCATTTGCACTTATATATTGTTGCTCTTTTGTTAGTTTTGACTGCTTTTATTGTCCTCATTTGTAAGTCGCTTTGGATAAAAGCGTCTGCTAAATGACTAAATGTAAATGTAATGCTCAGACTTACTTGGGTAGCCATTGTAACTGACTTCATGCTACAAGCCTCAGTATTTTACTTACCTTTCATTTAAATATTTGCTTTCCATGTCCACTTTATTTACCACCGCCATGTCATTCAAATCAATTGAATCAGATGGCAAATGTAGACTTACAGTGAAAACAAAACACTCTCCTGTGCCAAAGAACTTAAATCCCTTTTTATCTGGTCTAAACGTTCTCTATTTTAATGTTATTTATTAATATTCAATAAACTGCTGTTTGAATACTGCCTTTACAAACTTTATTTATTCCAGAAATACAGTGAACAACTGGAGTACAAACAAAATTAAAATAATCTAACAAGTCATAAATATACATAAAAAATTAAAAAATAAAAATAATAATAAAAAAAGAACAAATAATAATAATGATATATGTGGACAGTGAACACATTTCCTCCACAGTCTTCACTGTGAAAGCAATGGTGGAACAAACAAAGAGTGCTGGATTCCCCACACCTCTAGAGACTGGATCTTGAAGCATCCCCTGCAGAGAGGTGGACTCTCAAACGTATCACTGTTCAGAACAGCCAGCTGACAGGTCAGCCTGCAGGTGCAGCGCGTGGCCACCATCGCCACCTGCAGAATAGAGAGCACACATAAAGAGCCGTATGTAAAGGAGTGTATTCACAACATTTAGTCTAAATTAAGGAAGAGGCTGTTTTTCCCAGTAATGTTGACACATAGGCAGCGTTCCAGCACGTTTGCAGGTGAAATGCGCATTCAGGGCATGCAAATATTAGTCTGAGAGGCAGCACGGGTGCCATGTTTTTATAATAACAATAGGGGATACCTGAGCCTGAATTACATGCTGAAAACTTTCATGTCTTTTGAGATGATAAACAAAACCAGCTCACCAATAAAAAGTGTCTCATCATCTCCTGCCATGAATTTGATGTTTGAAAATGTGCAGAATGATGCAGACTCGTATCTTTGATTCTGAGAGACTCCAGTGGGTCTGTCCACATGAGTGCTAATCAGAGAACTAGACATCCCAGAGATCTGCAGCACTGTACGCTGATACCGTTCCATTCCTGGTCGTAGCTGAAAAGTTGATTTGATGAAATTATTAATGGATTTGTTATTTACCTCAAATCATATATCATACAATGCAGCATGCAGTTTAAAGCTCAACAAATCAATTGAATCAGATGGCAAATGTAGACTTACTCACAGTGAAAACAAAACACTCTCCTGTGCCAAAGAACTTAAATCCCTTTTCATCACAATTCTTCTGAGCCCAATCAGACGACAAGAAAGCCCCACACATCTGTGTTGCCATGAGGCCAGGCATAAGCAAATCAAAATGTAACAAAAATACTGCAATTTCAGTATTTTCTCTAAGATTTTGTATTAAACAAAATGCATACATACCTTCTTTCAAAGAATCCTGAAAAAAAGTGTATCATGGTTTACACAAAAATATTAACAGCACATCTGTTTTCAACTGTGATAATAATCAGAAATGTTTCTTGAGCACCAAATCAGCATATTAGAATTATTTCTGAAGGATCATGTGACACTGAAGACTGGAGTAATAACTGCTGAAAATTATTTATAAGTAATTACCATTATCTATACTGTATGTATGTTTAATATATTTTAACCATTTAACCAAAACAACAATTTTAGTTAATTAACTCACATTTTTAAATTATGAGGTTACTGTATATTGATAGTATCATTCTTGTAAGTGTGCCTCTGTAGAATTATAATAACTTACGAGGAGAGACTTCTGCCATGAACATTTGTAGCGAATAGCTGCACAGGACTGAATAAAGCAAATCACTCTGGAATCCAAGCCCAGACCACCCTCATCTGTTTCAGTCACTACAGAGGAGCTGAAGGCCCGAAAATCCATAGCTTGATATGAGCTTAGGGGGAAAAAAGATATTTGTTGCAGTTTTATTGTCAATATAAAAAAATACAGTTTTATATATAACAGGAATTCAGAACATTTTTGTAAAGAACTAATTAATAATTACAGCGAACACAAAACATGACTTCACAAACTCCTCACCTCTTATTATGGATGTCCTTATGAATTAGTGCATCCTTGTTGGCATTGAAGAGATAAGTCAGCTCTTTGCGTGCGGGCAACTACTAAAAGCCCTCCGAAGTAGAGTGTCAATAGTACTGTGCCGTCCCACATTCTGCACAAAATTCTTCATGTCCTGTCTGAAGTCATCGACGTGGGCCACTCGTGAAGACACGGAGACCCAGAGCAAGAGCTACACGGTAAAGCTTTGTAGCCCTCCATTAGATAGACATCCAGCACTCTGATAGCGTATGTGAAAGGTAGATCAGGGAAGATCCACATGATCCAGTCAGAGTAGAACTCAAACAGGTTCTGGTGAGAGCTGGCTATCAGCTTCCAGATTCCCACTTATTGGCAAGGTCACCAAAGCTCATGCATGAGGCATGTGAAATGAGGAAAGTCTGGTCAATGTAACGCTTGTTAGGGTCTGTGTAAGACACCAGGGAACAAATACTGTGGAAACACTGGGCTTCGTCCTCACTGAAGTGCAAGAGAAGAGACACCAGAGCGGACAGAATGGGACAGAAGCTGACATCAGGAAAATGGTGGTTTATACCAGTGTTTCCCAACCTTTCTTTAGTCGCGGCACCCTTTGGAAATTTTAACAAATTTGTGGCACCCTACAAAATTAATTTTGTCACAATATTTGAATTTCTAACTTCGATATGATACTTTGAAAAGTATAGATATTTGGTACAGCAGGGAAGAACTGCGGAATATACTGTCATACAGATATTTTTAATATTATAAAAAAAAAATTGTCCATCAATGGTGGCAATCAGTAGGCTAATTTCTAATGAAAAGACCAATTTATATGACAGATTTTAATGTAGGCTTTTATTCATATGTAAACATTGTGAGATAG